>NC_041218.1:87726148-87765823 GCF_002837175.3 Physeter macrocephalus
ATTTTGGATCATCTTTACTATCGTTACTCTGAATTCTTTTTCAGGTAGACTGCCTATTTCCTCTTCATTTGTTTCGTCTGGTGGGTTTTTTGCTGCTGCATCTGTTGTGTGTTTCTCTGTCTTCTCATTTTGCTTAACTTGCTGTGTTTTCTATAATCTCTTCAAATATTTTCTCAGCCCCTTTCTTTTTCTCTTCTTCTGGGACCCCTATTATTCGAAGGTTGCTATGTTTAATGTTGTCCCAGAGAGCTCTAAGACTATCCTCAATTCTTTTCATTCTTTTTTCTTTATTCTGCTCTGAGGTAGTTATTTCCACTATTTTATCTTGCAGGTCACTTATCCGTTCTTCTGCTGCAGTTATTCTGCTATTGATTCCTTCTAGAGATTTAGTTCTTCTAGGTCCTTGTTAAACGTTTCTTGTATTTTCTCCATTGTATTTCCAAGATTTTGGATCATCTTTACTATCGTTACTCTGAATTCTTTTTCAGGTAGACTGCCTATTTCCTCTTCATTTGTTTCGTCTGGTGGTTTTTTTGCTGCTGCATCTGTTGTGTGTTTCTCTGTCTTCTCATTTTGCTTAACTTGCTGTGTTTGTGGTCTCCTTTTCTCAGGCTGCTGGTTTGTAGTTCCCGTTGTTTTTGGTGTCTGCCCCCAGTGGCTAAGTTTGGTTCAGTGGCTTGTGTAGGCTTCATGGTGGAGGGGAGTAGTGCCTGTGTTCTGGTGGATGAGTCTGGATCTTGTCTTTCTGGTGGGCAAGACTGCATCCGGTGGTGTGTTTTGAGGTGTCTGTGACCTTATTATGATTTTAGGCAGCCTCTCTGCTAATGCGTGAGGCTGTGTTCCTGTCTTCCTAGTTGTTTGGCCTGGGGTGTCCAGCACTGTAGCTTGCTGGTCTTTGGGTGGAGCTGGGTCTTAGTGTTGAGATGGAGATCTCTGGGAGAGCTTTCGTCGTTTGATATTGTGTGGACCTGGGAGGACTCTGGTGGACCAATGTCCTGAACTCGGTTCTCCCACCTCAGAGATACAGGCCTGACACCGGGCCAGAGCACCAAGACCCTGTCAGCCACACGGCTTGCTCTCGCAAGGCCACGAGCTGGGCGGGCCGTGCAGGCCGCACGCGCGTGTGCGCGGGCCGGTACGTGAGGGCGGCCACACCTAGATTTACTTTTAAAAAGCAAGAAATTTTCATTGTTTCTGACTCTGTCATTAACTGTATTTGATTGGAATGCAAAATGTATTGTAACCCTTAAACGAGCAAATTAACATATAAACATGCGGATCTATTTGCATGTATATTCATGTGGATATATATTCTCTAGTGGTAGTGGAGGAGAGGACAACTTAAAATCTTTGATGATGATTCTCTGGTAACATATTCAGTCGACTTCAGTACGGTATAATAATTGTAACATTGGGAACAGCAGGAGATACGATTGTTTTCTCTGTGCCATTTTTCTTTTGTATCTGAGAATAGAATAAGCTCCCATTGTCTGCTGGGAAATTGCTGCATATCTTCCTGAAACTCCTAGACTAATAACATTATTCATCCCCCAAAACATCAACGTACAGTGTTGAGCATGGAGAGGGTAGTGGCAAAGTATGTGCCCTGTGGAGGAAGTTCTCAGTGTCTGATATTATAAGGTGTCATATGATCTCCCTTTATCTGAGCATGAATCAAAGACATAATAACTATCTTTCTCTAGATTCCAAAATTTCAGTGCAGCCAAGACAAAGTTTTTCTTTCCCTTTGCCATGTGTTTTGTGGGATTTTTTAATTGGCAGTATTTGGTGTATTTGGCCCAATGAGCAGACTGATTTCTTGGTACTTGTATAAAATATTGCTCTTTCAGAAACTGAAATTGGAAATAAAAGTGGCCAAGTTTGAATGATCAAAGTCTGTCAGTGAAGATTCACATCTGCCCAGCCTGTTTCCCTCCTAACAAGTTAGAAGTGCTCTCTCATCGAACCTTGGACCAGTGTGTATGCAATACACAGACACATTTTTTAACATCTTTATTGGCGTATAATTGCTTTACAATAGTGTGTTAGTTTCTGCCGTACAACAAAGTGAATCAGCTGTACATATACACATATCCCCATGTCTCCTCCCTCTTGCATCTCCCTCCCACCCTCCCTATCCCACCCCTCTAGGTGGTCACAAAGCACCGAGCTGATCTCCCTGTGCTATGTGGCTGCTTCCCACTAGCTATCTATTTTACATTTGGTAGTGTATATATGTCCATGCCACTCTCTCACTTCGTCCCAGCTTACCCTTCCCCCTCCCTGTGTCCTCAAGTCCATTCTCTACATCTGTGAACAGACACATTTTTAGCACAGCACATTTGTTCTTTCTGCCAGCCATTTGATGAAGCTCAGTGACTTAATGCTGCACCAGTTCAGAAATCCATATGGAAGAAATATCCTGGCAGCCTTTATTTCAGCAAGGCAGCAGGGGCTCTGTAATTTTTCACACAAAGGAGGTGAAGGAGTAGATCAACATAACCTGATATATTATACTACCAGTTAAGGATTGTTGATTGGCTTACAGTAGAAGCACTAACCAGAACACTTACCAGAAGTACCACATAGGATGACAGCCATCCAGGGTTGAGAGCTTCCTTCGCCATTGAGCTCCAACAATAGACATCCCCCCATCCCTAGTCTGGATACTCAAGACCAGCACCCAGCTCACATTGAAGCAAATAGTATATATTTTTCAAAAACAATTCAAGGAAACAATTTCACAGAATGTTATCTGGAGCCTTGAAGAAGAGAGGGTTTTTCCCCCCCCTTTTCTATACCGATTTCACATTATCAAAAACTAAATTCTTCTTTCCTCTGTTTAAAAACACTGCTTCTACCTGTCTTAAAAGTGCATGTAGATTGTAGATCAGGTAGCAAACACACACACAGAGTTACACACACTTTCACACATTTGGCAGGAGGCTGCTGTCTGAAATGAAGTGGATGCTCCAGTCCTTTTCATCTCTCTCGTTCTCTCTCTCTCCTTATTCATTTTTCTTGCTCAGTCAGAATGACTGGCAACTGACAGTTTCAGGTAGAGTAGAATAAACTGTTGGAAAGCATGTCCATGACCAGTTTCCGGCTCCACCCCAGCCAGCTGTTCCCCCATCATTTCAGGGGAGGTTTTATGGCCCACTCCATACACTGTTGGAGTTACTTCAGAAGATGGCACTGGGTCATGCCACATTGGCCCCGAAGAGTCATTTATGCAAAAAAGAATCATTCTTCTTCAGGAATACAGGTAATGCTTTTTGAAAATAAACGTGCACATTACTTACTGTCCATGTAAAATGATGACTCTTTCCCATAAGGTACTTCTGTACCTCAGGTTTTCATGTGGAGTTGTATGTGGTTGAGCAGATTTCTGTGATGCATCTGCCCACATGTGTGTCCATACACACAGGAAAACTCTAGAATACATTATTGTCTTGCTCTCATAAACTTTCGTGTCCTGCCAGGGTTTTAAGATATTTTTAATTATTTTGTTTTTATTTTCTTCTAGGGGAGTCATAAGATCTCTTTATATTTTTTAGCATCTTTAGTGGAGTATAATTGCTTTACAGTGGTGTATTCTTTTCTGCTTTATAACAAAGTGAATCAGCTATACATATACATATATCCCCATATCCCCTCCCTCTTGCATCTCCCTCCTAACCTCCCTATCCCACCCCTCTAGGTGGTCACAAAGCACCGAGCTGATCTCCCTGTGCTGTGCAGCTGCTTCCCACTAGCTATCTGTTTTACATTTGGTAGTGTATATATGTCCATGCCACTCTCTCACTTAGTCCCAGCTTACCCTTCCCCCTCCCCGTGTCCTCAAGTCCATTCTCTATGTCTGCGTCTTTATTCCTGTCCTGCCCCTAGGTTCTTCAGAACCATTTTTTTTTTAATATTCTATATATATGTGTTAGCATACGGTATTTGTTTTTCTCTTTCTGACTGACTTCACCCTGTACAACTGTGTCTATATCCATCCATCTCACTACAAATAACTGAATTTTGTTACTTTTTATGACTGAGTAATATTCCATTGCATGTATGTGCCACATCTTCTTTATCCATTCATCTGTCTCTGGACACTTAGGTTACTTCCATGTCCTGGCTGTTGTAAATAGAGCTACAATGAACATTGCGGTACATGACTCTTTTTTTTTTCCGTTTATTTTTTTAAAAACTTTAATGTCTTCCATTTAAATTTTCATTTCTCTGCTAGATTTACATAAAGGCACTATTTAATTAATTAATTACCTAATTTATAAATGGTAACTATTTTAGACTGTATTCTGTTACTGGTATGTAAAAATGCAATTGCCTTTTGTTTCATTTTTTTATGTCTGGCATTCTTATAAAGTCTCTAATTCTAATATTTCTGTAACTTAGGAATTTTTTTTAATATCTTTATTGGAGTAAAGTTGCTTTAGTGATGTTGAGCATCCTTTCATGTGTTCATTGGCAATCTGTATATCTTCTTTGGAGAAATGTTGATTTAGGTCTTCTGCCCATTTTTGAATTGGGTTGTTTGTTTTTTTGATATTGAGTTGCATGAGCTGCTTGCAAATTTTGGAGGTAAATCCTATATGAGTTGCTTCATTTGCAAATATTTTCTCCCATTCTGAGTGTTGTCTTTTCGTCTTATTTATTTATGGTTTCTTTCGCTGTGCAAAAGCTTTTAAGTTGCATTAGGTCCCATTTGTTAGGAGGGTTCCCTTTTCTCCACACCCTCTCCAGCATTTATTGTTTGTAGATTTTTTTATGACGGCCATTATGACCCATGTGAGGTGATACTTCATTGTAGTTTTCATTTGCATTTCTCTAATGATTAGTGATGTTGAGCATCCTTTCATGTGTTCATTGGCAATCTGTATATCTTCTTTGGAGAAATGTTGATTTAGGTCTTCTGCCCATTTTTGAATTGGGTTGTTTGTTTTTTTGATATTGAGTTGCATGAGCTGCTTGCAAATTTTGGAGGTAAATCCTATATGAGTTGCTTCATTTGCAAATATTTTCTCCCATTCTGAGTGTTGTCTTTTCGTCTTATTTATTTATGGTTTCTTTCGCTGTGCAAAAGCTTTTAAGTTGCATTAGGTCCCATTTGTTTATTTTTGTTTTTATTTCCGTTTCTCTAGGATGTGGGTCAAAAAGGATCTTCCTGTGATTTATGTCATGGAGGGTTCTGCCTGTGTGTTCCTCTAAGAATTTTATAGTGCCTGGCCTTACATTTATATCTTTAATCCATTGTGAGTTTATTTTTGTCTGTGGTGATAGGGCGTGTTCTAATTTCATTCTTTTATATGTAGCTGTCCAGTTTTTCCAGCACCACTTATTGAAGAGACTGTCTTTTCTCCATTGTATATTCTTGCCTTCATTACCAAATATAAGGTAATAATATGTGTGTGGGTTTAACTCTGGGCTTTCTATCCTGTTCCATTGATCTATATTTCTGTTTTTGTGCCAGTACCATACTGCCTTGATTACTGTAGCTTTGTAGTATAGTCTGAAGTCAGGGAGCCTGATTCCTCCAGCTCTATTTTTCTTTCTCAAGATTGCTTTGGCTATTTGGGGTCTTTTGTGTTTCCATACAGATTGTGAAATTTTTGTTCTAGTTCTGTGAATAATGCCATTGGTAGTTTCATAGGGATTGCATTGAATCTGTGGATTGGTTTGTGTAGTATTGTCATTTTCACAATGTTGATTCTTCCAATCCAAGAACATGGTATATCTCTCCATCTGTTGGTATCATCTTTAATTTCTTTCATCAGTGTCTTATAATTTTCTGCATACAGGTCTTTTGTCTCCTTGGGTAGGTTTATTCCTAGGTATTTTATTCTTTTTGTTGCAATGGTAAATGGGAGTGTTTCCTTAATTTCTCTTTCAGATTTTTCATCATTAGTGTATAGGCATGCCAGAGATTTCTGTGCATTAAGTTTGTATCCTGCTACTTTACCAAATTCATTGATTAGCTCTAGTAGTTTTCTGGTAGCACCTTTAGTATTCTCTATGTATATTATCATGTCATCTGCAAACAGTGAAAGCTTTACTTCTTCTTTTCCAATTGGGATTCCTTTTATTTCTTTTTCTTCTCTGATAGCTGTGGCTAAAACTTCCAAAACTATGTTGAATAGTAGTAGTGAGAAATGGGCAGCCTTGTCTTCTTCCTGATCTAGTGGAAATGGTTTCAGTTTTTCACCATTGAAACTGATGTTGGCTGTGAGTTTGTCATATATGGCCTTTATTATGTTGAGGTAAGTTCCCTCTGTGCCTACTTTCTGGAGGGTTTTTATCATAAATGGGTGTTGAAGTTTGTCGAAAGCTTTTTCTGCATCTATTGAGATGATCATATGGTTTTTCTCCTTCAATTTGTGAATATGGTTTATCACATTGATTGATTTGCATATATTGAAGAATCCTTGATTCCTGTATTAAACCCTGCTTGATCACGGTGTATGATGCTTTAAATGTGCTGTTGGATTCTGTTTGCTAGTATTTTGTTGAGGATTTTGCATCTATGTTCATCAGTGATATTGCCCTGTAGTTTTCTTATTTTGTGACATCTTTGTCTGGTTTTGGTATCAGGGTGATGGTGGCCTCGTAGAATGAGTTTGCAAGTGTTCCTCCCTCTGCTATGTTTTGGAAGAGTTTAAGAATTATACGTGTTAGCTCTTCTCTAAGTGTTTGATAGAATTCTCCAGTGAAGCCATCTGGTCCTGGGCTTTGTTTATTGGAAGATTTTTAATCACAGTTTCAATTTCAGTGCTTGTGATTGGTGTTCTTTATTTGAGATGTTTCTTGTTTCTTGAGGTAGGATTATGTTGCTATAAACTTCGCTCTTAGAACTGCTTTTGCTGCATCCCATAGGTTTTGGGTCATCATGTTTTCTTTGTCATTTGTTTCTAGGATTTTTTTGATTTCCTCTTCGTTTTCTTCAGTGATCACTTGGTTATTTACTAGCGTGTTGCTTAGACTCCATGAATTTATATTTTTTACAGTTTTTTCCTGTAATTGATTTCTAGTCTCCTAAGTTTGTGCTCGGAAAAGATACTTAATACGATTTCAATTTTCTTAAATTTACCAAGGCTTGATTTGTGACCCAAGACATAATCTATCCTGGAGAATGTTCCATGAGCACTTGAGAAGAAAGTGTATTCTGTTGTGTTCGGATGGAATGTCTTATAAATATCAGTTATGTCCCTCTTGTTTAATGTATCATTTAAAGCTTGTTTTTCCTTATTTACTTTTATTTTGGATGATCTGTCCACTGGTGAAAGTGGCATGTTAAAGTCCCCTACTATGATTGTTTTACTGTCGATTTCCCCTTTTATGGCTGTTAGCATTTGCCTTATGTATTGAGGTGCTCCTGTGTTGGGTGCATAATTATTTACAATTGTTATATCTTCTTCTTGGATTGATCCTTTGATCATTATGTAGTGTCCATATATATATACGGGTCTTGTTTTTGTATCCATTCAGCCAGTCTATGTCTTATAGTGGGAGCGTTTAATCCATTTACATTTAAGGTAATTATCGACATGTAGGTTCCTATTACCATTTTCTTAATTGTTTGGGGTTTGTTATTGTAGGTCTTTTCCTTCTCTTGTGTTTCCTGCCTAGGGAAGTTCCTTTAGCATTTCTTTTAAAGCTGGTTTGTTGGTGCTGAATTCTCTTAGCCTTTGCTTGTCTGTGAATGTTTTAATTTCTCCATCAAATCTGAATGAGATCCTTGCTTTGTAGAGTAATCTTTGCTGTAGTTCCTTCCCCTTCATCACTTTAAATATGTCCTGCCACTCCCTTCTGGCTTGCAGAGTTTTTGCTGAAAGATCAGCTGTTAACCTTATGGGCATTCCCTTGTATGTTATTTGTTGTTTTTCCCTTGCTGCTTTTAATATTTTTTCTTTATATTTAATTTTTGATAGTTTGATTAATATGTGTCTTGATGTGTTTGTCCTTGGATTTATCCTGTATGGGACTCTGTGCTTCCTCGATTTGATTGCCTATTTCCTTTCCCATATTAGGGAAGTTTTCAACTATAATCTCTTCAAATATTTTCTCAGTCCCTTTTTTTTTCTCTTCTTCTTCTGGAACCCTTATAATTTGAATGTTGGTGTGTTTAATGTTGTCCCAGAGGTCTGTGAGTCTGTTCTCAATTCTTTTCATTCTTTTTTCTTTATTCTGCTCTGTGGTAGTTATTTCCACTAATTTATCTTCCAGGTCACTTATCCTTTCTTCTGTCTCAGTTATTCTGCTATTGATTCCTTCTGGAGAATTTTCAATTTCATTTTTTGTGCTGTTCATCATCATTTGGTCTTTAGATCTTCTAGGTCCTTATTAAACGTTTCTTTTATTTCTCCATTCTATTTCCAAAATTTTGGATCATCTTTACTATCATTACTCTGAATTCTTTTTCAGGTAGACTACCTATTTCCTCTTCATTTGTTTGGTCTGGTGGGTTTTTACCTTGCTGCTTCATCTGTTGTGTGTTTCTCTGTCTTCTCATTTTGCTTAACTTACTGTGTTTGTGGTCTCCTTTTCTCAGGCTGCAGGTTTATAGTTCCCATTGTTTTTGGTGTCTGCCCCAGTGGGTAAGGTTTGTTCAATGGGTTTGTAGGCCTCCTGTGGGAGGGTACTAGTGCCTGTGTTCTGGTGGATGAGTCTGGATCTTGTCTTTCTGGTGGGCAGGACCACGTCCAGTGGTGTGTTTTGGGGTGTCTGTGACCTTATTATGATTTTAGGCAGCCTCTCTGCTAATGGGTGGAGTTGTGTTCCTTTTTTGCTAGTTGTTTGGCATAGGGTGTCCAGCACTGTAGTTTGCTGGTCATTGAGTGGAGCTGGGTCTCAGCATTGAGATGGAGATCTCTGGTAGAGCTTTTGCTATTTGATATTATGTGGGACCAGGAGGTCTTTGGTGGACCAATGGTATCTTTAGATGCAGGAAACTATTTTCATTTTATAGGGTCCCTCTGATAATATATTTGTCTCTTTTTCTTTTCTTTGTTTAAAAGTCATTGCATTCTTTTAGGAAAATAGATTTACTGCACATTTTATGCTATTGAGTTCCTAAAGTGAGGAAGCTATTTAGAAAGCCTCTGCTCTTCAGAGTTTTGCAAAAAAAAAAAAAGAAAAAAAGAAACAAAATCAGTCTTTTGTACTTTCTTTTTGTGCCTTTACTTATAGTTTTTTTGTTTTTTTTTACAGCTTAATCTGAAGTGTTGTTTCATCTCTGCTAGATCAGCAAATAATCAGTGCCTTTAGATTCTCTTAGAATGTATTTCTTTCTTCCTCCTTTCCAACAAAGTAAAATGCAAGTATTTAAATATATCTTACCACTCAGTGCCAAACACAAAAGAAATGTAAATATATCGTCAGCCTAATTCACATCTGCCAGAGAGAGTAATTGTCCGATGCATGCTGATTAAACATAATTTTTTTTTAAACCAAGCTTTTAATTAGGCATCTGCACCAGGTCACACAGATGAAATTATAAAATATGATTAAGATGGCTTTCATTCTTTTGAGAAACAAGGGGCCATGCCAATATCTTGGTATCCTTTTGGCTATAGATAAGAGTGTTAGAATCACTGGCTATTTGTTAAAAATCAAGGAACCTTGGGGTAAGCAACCAAAGACCTGTCACTTATCTGTTTAACAGCACCAGTGAAATTTCCCAATGCCTTATATGAGTGCAGTAGAAGGGCTTTCCACATTCCCGTCAGATATAGGAACTTTTAAAGCTGCACCTTTGAAACTACCTTTTCTGATTTTCCATGCATGAAAAGAAACTAGACCAAGGAAAGTTAAATTTCTTGCCCCAAATCACATAGCCTTTGAAATAATTTATACTGTAGCTTATGATGGTTACAGAGTTCTGTGGGTTACAGTGCCCTGTCACCTCTCTGCCTCAGCGTCCTCAAAGCCTTCTTCCAAACAGCTTATTTTGGAGCACTGCAGAAAGTGGACTGGGATATTACAGTGGATTCCCCAGTTTGCAATTATTTGCTTCACTGCTTCCCTCTATGTTAATATTGTTTTGAGTTATCAAAAGTTATCAAAAAATATCAAGAATATGTTAATATTCTTTTGGGTAATCAAAAGAATATTGTAGTTCATCTCTCAATTTTCATATTCAGGAATTAAGGATATTTTACCCAGCATGTCATTTGGTACGGTTGGAGGGACACAAAAGTGTCCCCAATTCAAAATATGTCCTGGTCGGTTTGAAATTCTTAACATTTGTGTTAAAGCTTGGGTTCAATTCCTAAATCTTACCTATTTACCAAGGTTCAGTTCTCCTAGGCTCAGTTTCCACATGTATAAAATACAGGTAACAATGGTAATAACCTCAAATGTATTTTTGAAGGATCAGGTAAAATAGAATTTGTTAAATGCCAGATAAATATTAAATATATTAAAATGGTAGCCACTGTGGTCAGAGAAACTCTAGGTGAGGTTAATGTGGTTACAAGGGTAGAAGAATTAAGATGTCAGGAAGAGTAACACACAGGAAGAGGTCATTAACTCTCAGCAATAAATGGTGGTCAGAAAGACGATCCAAAAAGTGAAGTTGGTCTCACACGGTAACTAGGAGTTTGTTAGTGGACACAAAGCATGGGAAGAGTGAGAGGATGGAAAGACATAGCATGTGTAGGACATAGCTCTGAGTTTGGCCCAACTAAAGCACAGAGTAGGTTGGAAAGAGGCAAGAGATGGTGAAAATGTAGACTGAGAGCCTTATATGCTGAGCTAGAGAACTTGGACTCTATTCTCTTTTTATGAGCAGGCACTGAAAGATATTAAGTAGAAAGGACATCAGAGAGTATGGTATGAAAAATGAGTTGACAGAGAGGCAGGTAGAAGGCAGTGCCCAGTGCTTTAAAGTCCCTGAAACTAATGCCTGTGACCTGCAGAATAGTAACACTCTCCTGGTTCCTGGGACGATCCTGATCAGAAGAGGGGGCTTATTAGCAACTCCATGTAATCCTAGTCAATATGGGGTGAGATTAGGTAACCCCATAATCCCACAGACTCATTGAGTCATTCCATATGCTAGGCTTCCCTCTCCTCCTTCCCTAGTCTTTCCTGCTATGACATCAGGAAGACCAGCTAAGGGACTGTTGCAGGAGTTCATACAATGGGTAAGTTCCCAACCTAGAGTGGTGGAACAATTGCAGACATAGCTAAGAGGTAGAATCCAAGGACCTTAGTGTTAGAATTTCAGAGTGAAGAAGATGTCTTAGAAATCATCTGGTTCAGTCTTCTCTATTTATGCCATGGTGCCTGACTCATGGTAGTAAATCTTTGCTGAATAAATTAATAAACAAATGAGGGATAAGACCCAGAGATTGACACCACTAATTATTGGCATACCTGGCATAAACCTTCTGCCATACACATAAACCTCTGACTCCTAAATCAGTGCTCTCTCCATTATGCCACACTTGGTTTTATAATGTAAAAAAAAAAAAAAGAAAGAGGATTAAAACATCTTATTTTAGCGCTACAGATCAATTCAACTCATTTTCATTCACAATGTCATTTATAATGTAGCACATAAGAATTAACAAACTAAAATTCTCCTGATGAAGGCTTTTGTCCTGCCTCCTATACCTTCCATAACCTAAGTATTTGCTTTTGCATGTCTGCAAAATTTGTTGGTGTCTGCAATAATGCTCTTTGCAAGACAGATGTTTAAAGTCAATAGAATGATGGTAAGTTCCAGAACCTCCAAGGTGGAATCTTCTCCAATTGATGGCTGTTGCACTCTGAAGAGACCATTTGGGAATTTTAGAAACCCCTTTAAATTACTCCAAAAGACTGATGCTTCCACTTTTATGAGAATGGAAATTGAGGAAATCATGATTTTTAGCAAAAGAAATTAGATTTAAGCATAAGGAAAAACTATGGGGCAATAAGAAGCATTGAACCCTGTAACAAATTCATCAGGAAAACTGAGAAAGCAAGGCAAAAGCCCATTTATCTGGGAGATACTTATCATCAGACCTTTCTCACTTTGTGACATAGTTGAGAAAATGCCAAGACCCTCATGTGTAGATGTTCTACGTTCCATCCACCCCACCGAGAGCCCCCGCCACACAGTTCACCCATGCTCTGTCCTGATCCCTGCACCCTAGCCACATTGTACTTCTATTCCAGAAGGGAATGAGGAATCTAAGGATACTTTCCTGAGGCACTAGTCTTCCTTGTTGGGAAACAGTGTATTCAGCTACAAGGATGAACATTATCTGTCCTCTCAAATTTCTGCAAGCGAACTGCCAAATAATTTAATAAAATTCAGCAGTTTCTTTTTTAGAAACTGAACTACTTATTCTTTCTCCTTCTTAGGATATTCTTCCTTTCCAATTTTTATCAGTCATTTGTTAAAATTTTTTAATATGTATATTTATATATGTAATATCATGATAGCTGAGCATTTTCACAGACATCTCTTTTCTATAAGGTAGATAGAACAGCTATTGTTAGCCCATTTTATAGATGATGAAACTGGTGAATGACTTTCTCAAAGAACAACCCAAGGAGACCCAGCTTTAATTTTATTTGTCTATCTGACATACCACAGTGCTTCACTTTGGGGAATACATTTTATCAAGAACAGTTATTTTCAATTTAATTGAAGTGGTGAGTGGCACATGCCCAAAAGTACATGTCAAAATTTATTATGTTTTGGGGGGTTATAGAATAGAGGGAAAATGAGTATTCAATATTATAATAAAATTGCCTGTTATAATAAAATCATATATTGTTATTATAAAAAACACAAACTAACACAAGCTTCAGAAAGAAGAAGGGGCAGTCAACTTGTATTAGCTGGAGAGGAAACTCAAAAAATAGTAATTTTTCAATGTAAAATACATGTAATTGGTGGGATGGGAGTAGTCAGTGAGATCTTTTTTTGTTAAACAAAAATCTATATGACTAGGCAAAAAGAAGTTAGAAACACAGCAGTGAATTTAGCTGGGAAATCCAATCCAGTTTTTCTTTTTCTAAGTCTTTCTAGCCTTTATTTAATGAGAATTTATCCTAAATACCTAAAAAGTTCTCAGAATAGTAATGATACTCTGTATATTTTACAGAAACAACTTGGAACAGGTAGAAAACTCTCACAAAGGAATAAAGTTTGAGGTGAGTTTGTAGTCACAAACATGAGACAGGAGCAATCTGTGTAGGAATAATGGAAGATATCTTTGAAGAGGTCAGGAAAGAAATGAATTATCTGGAATGAAGTTATACATAGAAAAGAAGTGCACTTGAGGGTAGAGGAACAGCAGCATTCAAATAAAAAGGCAAGTTATCAAGTTATGAATGATGAACAGTAAAGATACCAGCTTCCCAAGAAAGGTAACTTACTGCGGGGGGTGAATACAAAAATAAGTTGGAAAGGCTAGTGGTAAAGAGTGTTAGGCAGTAGGTCTGAAGATTGAGTAGTTTGAAGTTAATAGAGGAGACAGTAGGATCAGAATGGAGTGTGAAGTGAATTATTCTAGTCTGGTCCAAGGTGGTGCTTAAGGAAGGTAGACAGCAGGTGGTAAGTGAGAGCAGCTGAAAAGGAAGATTGTATAGCCACAGCGACTCAGAGAAGGTGGGAGCAGAGGAAAGAGGTATAAAAATAACTCCATTTTAAGCAATCAGTGCTTTACTAAAGAGTGCTCTATTTTATCCAAAATGATGAAGTACCCAAGAGGTATCCAATATTGTATTTTGATTTCCATGACTAAGAAAGAAACCAATTACCTTAGAACATTTTCTCATACAGGCCAGCAGTTTACACTTCCTGCTTCATCAGCCTCACTCTCCTTCACTTGCACTTGGAAATCCCATAACTGGGAATCAGGTCATTATGAGATCAGCTCTGTTGGGGACACCAAGCTCATCAGTCACACCAAATTTGACCAATAGACCTGAAGGCAATAGCCCTAAAACCATCTGGCCTCACTATGTCCTAAAGTGAATGGCCATATAGGAAACAATGTAACCTTGCAGGCAATATGGCAATGAAAATGTATGCTAGGCTCTCAAAAGAAATGCAGCATCTTATTTTTATGGAGAACCTTTCTTTGGTAAAATTAAAAGTGTTTTCATAATCATGATCTCATTCTCACAGTAGCCCTGTGAAAGAGGAAATGGAGGAGATATTTTAATTCTCATTTTATAAAAGAATAAATTGAGAGATGGAGACATCAAGTGACTCTTTTTCAATTCTCCTGTTTAAGTAGGCCAACAGGGTTAGACCTAGAGCCGGTTTTCCTAATGATGTCCCTTTCTGTGCTCGTAAGTCCAGTCTATCTCAGGACTTGGCATGGCACCATCAGAAGGCACATACCAGGTGGCTCATATTTTTACTTCACAACATGCAAATGACATTCATACAGCATGGTCTATAAATATCCTACCCAATGAGTTCTCCCTCTGAATAAGCAAATGTTTGCATACGTCTCCATCTACAATAGTTTTGGCATAACACAGTGTCTAGGCATCCATTTCCTTTTGTTTTTTTGAATAAATTTATTTATTTGTTTTTTTTAAAATTTTTGGCTGTGTTGGGTCTTCATTGCTGCACACGGGCTTTCTCTAGTTGCAGCGAGCAGGGGCTACTCTTCGTTGCGGTGCACAGACTTCTCATTGTCGTGGCTTCTCTTGTTGCAGATCGTGGGCTCTAGAGCACAGGCTCAGTAGTTGTGGCGCACGGGCTTAGTTGCTCCACAGCATGTGGGATCTTCCTGGGCCAGGGATCGAACCCGTGTCCCCTGAATTGGTAGGTGGATTCTTAACCACTGCACCACCAGGGAAGCCCTAGGCATCCATTTACTTTTAAAGTGAGCAGTTAAGTAGTGTCAAGTTGTTAGATAGTTCTGTCCTGTGATAACTGGCCCCTCATCTTTTACATTCAGAAACCTTCTGAGTAGCTCCACAAAGGTATTATTGCAGGGTACTTTATCACTTGCTTGCTTGATGACTTGAAAAATTGCTCTGAGTGGAAAATATCCATAAATTTTAGAAGGCAGTCTTACTAAGAACCACAAATAGTTCTCATTCTGTTTCTAAATAGCAAGATCACATTAAAACTCACTCAAATAGATAACGTTAATCACTAGAATCCAAATAACTACTCTTTAGACCCGGCGGGGAACTGTGAGAGCTTTGAACATTACCCTTAATTCTTTTTTCCTGTGAATTTCTGGCATAGCAGAAGGAAGAATAAAGCATGCTTGGAGGCTGGGGAGTTTGTTAACTGTGGTTAAAGTTAGGGAGAGCGATAGAGGAAAATGGCATTTGTTACCTTCCTGCCTTTTACTTGCCCACTCAGGAACTCATATTCATCCTTAATTATGACTGTAGTGGGACTATCTTCGTGGGACTGTCCTGGTTTTATAGATGGATATAACCAAGGACAGATAATAATTACTGAAATAGCAATTATCCTTTGCATAACAATTTACAGCTTACAGACACTCTCACCTGTATGATCTCATTTGCTATTTCCTGTAGCACACTAAGGTGCTATTATTATTGTTCCTCATTACTTCTGAAGAATCTGAGTCACAGAGGATTTAAGTTAGTTTTGAAAGTCACACAGCTAGTAAGTGATGGAGCTGGAAATCAGTCCAAAGACGTTTGTTTCCCTATTCCATGTAATGTCTACTATACCCTGCAGCCTCCCAAACCTACAAAGGATGTTGGATCAAGAATGGAGGTGGGCAGAAAAACAGTCAATGTGTTTAAAAACAGAAGACTAACCTAATAGGAAAAACGGGGGAAAGGAAAGGCACTAAAGAGAAAACCCAAATGGCCAATAAACATCTGAAAAGATGCTCACCCTCACTAGCAATGTGGGAAATGCAAATTAAAACCATGATCACACCCGTTAGATTATTGAAAATTAAAAGTCTGAGAATGGCAAGCATTGTGTCAGATGGGGAGCAATGAAAATTCTGATACCCTCCCGAGGGGAGTGTAAACTGATTTGACCTATTTTGTCAGCCATTTCCCGTTCCTAACAAAGTTGAAGACACAAGTGGCCTGTGTCCAGCATTTCTACCCCGAGGTAGATACCTCACAAAAACTCTCCCATATGTGCATAAGGGCCATGGAAAGAGGTTCATAGTAGAGTTACCTTTAATAGCCCCAAATTCACAAGAACCCCAGTGTCCATTAACGAAAGAATGGATAAATATTATAATTAATGATGTAGTCATCCAATAGATATTATATTGCAATGAAAATTAATGAACTAGAGGTAAATGTATCAAAAGAGATAAGTATCATAAATACATTTTGAGAGATATTACAGAAGATTAATATGTATACCATTTACAAAAGGTTTAAAGTATGCAAAAACATATTTTGAGAGATATTATTTAGTGGTTAGACTAGGTAGGATTTTTGTTTATGTGAACCTGGATATGTCATAAAAATGTAAAGTACGTGTGACTAACAAACCTCAAATGCGGGACAATGGTTACCTTTGGAAAGGTCAGTAAAGGAGGGCAAGTGGGAGAGGGTGCTACCCAGGGGGCTTCAACTGATATAAGCAATGTTCTAATCATTAAGCTGGATGGTAGTACACAAGTACTTATAGTCTTTCAACCTTTCGGTGTATAAATATATATAGTAACTTTAAAAATAGAAGGGGCAAGGAGGAGAAGAAAAAAAGTGTGTCTGGATCAGATACTTCTCTGGGACTCTGGCATGACCTTAACCCGTTGAAAATGATGCCAAAGCATTCCCAGCTGCCACAGTCTGTTGAGAAGTCACAGTAGCAGAGAGTGGATGCCCATCCCAATTCAGTCCTGAGTCAGGGCCCAGTGTCCCAGCCATTACACCAGCACCCTCTCTGATAGACATAATTGAACAGCGAAGTTCCATCTGACCAATCACATAGTCTGTGACGTTTTCCAGAATGAGACCTAATCTGGATCACCGAAAATGTTATTTTGTTTTGTTTTGTTTTGTTTGTTTTTGCTTTTCTGTCTATATCTTTGGCACTTTCAAGCAGTTCTCTAGCATTTGGGGAGAGTGTTAACTGGGTGTATATAGTTAAGGGCACTTTACTCAGCAATGTTCTATTCATAGAATTATTTATTTTTAAAGTGTATTTAGTGGAGAAATCATTTTGTATCAGACAACTAAGAGAAGCCAAAAACGAATTTAACTCTGAACATTCGACTCTGTTTTTCATTTTTGATGTTTGCAATGTCTCAGAATGAAATCCCTAGCCATTTACACTACCCATTTCAGAATTATCCTGATAGACTGATATCTGTTGAATTACTCATTTGACAATCTGTGAAAACATGTCTTTTAATCTCTCATATACTCTTCAGCATAGTCAGGCACAATCTCAATTTGCAAGTTCAACTCTCAAATATTACGGCTTTTGAGGGTAAAAATATCAATCCATGATAGAGCAGTGCTCCCAAAATAAAACTGTTATTCATACATAATTGAATTTTTTAAACAATATCTCAAGCACACATGTGTTCCCTGCATTTTAAGAAGGAAATATTGTTTTTCTGGATATATTTTATAATGAATAATATGCCTTCAGGGCATTTTTAATAGCATAAAGTTAACTTCTGATCAGTGGGCTTCTGTAACTCTGTGATTAAATTCTTTGGGGAGAAAGGACAAATGCCTTTTTTGAAAAGATCTGCAGAAATATCACTTTATCTAAGATGAGAGGATGAGTCTTTGGCAGCTTCCTGTTTGAAAGCCAGGGTCTCACATCCCCTTCCTCCTATTTTAGCAACAATAATATTGATAATGGTCCACGTTTACTGAGCACTCACCATATGTCAGGCATTGTGCCAAGCCCTTTTCCTGCATCATCTCATTTCACCCTCACGGCAGCTTTACAAATGAGGAACTGTGGCTCAAAGCAGGTAAGTCACTTGCCCAGTCGCACAGATCTGCTAAGTAGTAGAGCCAGGATATGGACCCAGATCCCTGATCCCCAAATCCGTCCTCTTGATCTTTACTTGTGTATACATGGAACCTTTGCAATTACACTTTGCTATAGAGAGATAAAATAAAATGGGCAAAATATTTTCCTCTTCCATAAAAAGGAAAAAAAAGACAGTTGACTCAGACGAGTGAGAGCAAAAAACCCATATACTGGGCTTTGTTCTTCATCCAAAACTTATGACCACCACTTCTCAATACTCTGAAAATTCTATTAACTGAATTGCCCTGAAGATGAAAATGAAGATGAAAAAGAAGCATAGAGTGTGTGCTTCCTCAAGGTACAAATTCTTCTAAACTTTTCTTTCTGAATATGGAGTTGTTTCTGAACTTCAGGAATAACCAAATAGCATTTTTTTTCAGCATTTAATCACTGTATTTGTTGGCAGACCTGTTGTAACCTTGAGTCACCTACAGGGAATTTAAGTACTATTCTAATTGATCTTCTCACTGCTTACTGAGAAACAGAGCACATCTTTTACAAGTCTCATAAATAATTCCATTTCTCTATGTCAACGTTAATTGAACTTACCTCATGTTGTCAATCTCTTTCTTTTTTTCCCTTGCAGGTGATGTCATTGTCTATATTAATGAAGTTTGTGTCCTTGGACACACTCATGCAGATGTAGTCAAACTTTTCCAGTCTGTTCCTATTGGTCAGAGTGTCAACTTAGTGTTGTGTCGTGGCTACCCTTTGCCCTTTGATCCTGAAGATCCTGCTAACAGCATGGTGCCACCCCTTGCAATAATGGAGAGGCCACCTCCAGTGATGGTCAATGGAAGACATAACTATGAAACATATTTGGAATACATTTCTCGGACCTCACAGTCGGTTCCAGATATAACAGATCGGCCGCCTCATACTTTGCACTCAATGCCAGCTGATGGTCAGCTAGATAGCACGTATCCACCACCTGTCCATGACGACAATGTATCTATGGCTTCATCTGGGGCCACCCAAGCTGAACTTATGACCTTAACCATTGTGAAAGGTGCCCAGGGCTTTGGCTTCACCATTGCAGACAGTCCTACAGGACAGCGGGTGAAACAAATACTTGACATTCAGGGATGCCCTGGCCTGTGTGAAGGCGACCTCATTGTTGAGATCAACCAGCAGAATGTACAGAACCTGAGCCATACGGAAGTAGTGGATATACTTAAGGACTGTCCCATTGGAAACGAGACTTCTTTGATTATCCATCGAGGAGGTAAGATAAACACTGGCTCAGCAATCAGTATGCAGGTGAAATAGTAGAACCTTTACAATAATATCGAAAAAATGGAAGTTTCTCTGGAGTTGAATAAAATGGCACTTTTTACATTTTTATTTTTATTTTTTTAACTTTATTGAGTATAGTTGATTTACAAATGTTGCATTGATTTCTGCTGTACAGCAAAGTGATTCAGGTGTGTGTGTGTGTGTGTGTGTGTGTGTGTGTGTGTGTGTATTCTTTTTCACATTCTTTTCCATTATGGTTTATCACAGGATATTGAATATAGTTCCCTGTGCTCTACAGTGGGACCTTATTGTTTATCCATTCTATATATAGTAGTTTGTGTCTGCTAATCCCAAACTCCCAATCCATCCCTCCCCCACCTCCCCTCCCCCTTGGCAACCACAAGTGTGTGAAATCATACTTTAAAAAATGAAGGTAAAAGAGTAAGTAAGAAAGAAAAACACGAGTCCAGGAAGCTGTGCTTTTTAATTTTGAGAATGTATCTTTTCCTATATTATATTAAGCACAATAAAAATAGTGTTTTCAGTCTTACAAATATGTATTGCTGTGGGGAATTCCCTGGCAGTCCAGTGGTTAGGGCTCCGAGCTTTCACTGCTGAGGGTGTGGTTTCAATCCCTGGCTGGGGAACTGAGATCCCGCAGGCCATGCGGCACGGCCAAAGGTAAAAAAAAATATATATATATATATATTTTTTTCACAACCATATATATATGGCTGTGAACTGAGAGGGTAAAGGTTGAATTCCCGAGTATGAGTGGGTTGTATTCCAAAAGTTCATTAATGTTTCAGTTGTGGAGGCTTCAAACTGGTTTCCATTGACTTAATTAAGAAAGCTGATTTTTCCCAAGGAAGCGATACTCTGAACTGTGCCTAGGTTTGCAGGCTAGCATGTGGAAGCTGGTTTAACTCCTTCCAAGCTCAAGTACAGTCTTGATAATCCCCATAAGGACCAATGGGAGCTGTGTCCCCATAGAAAAATCATTTCAGAGTCGTAAATAGTGTTGCTCAGGACACTTCTTCTAGTTCTACAGGGATGCTCCCTCAATAATTATCCATAGTGCCTTCTGTGCCCAGGGAGGAGAGCTCTGGAACAGGCTTGGGGCTGAAGTTCTGGGCTGGATGTTCCAGGTGAAGTATAGAACTGGGAGCAGTGGTAGGAGCTCTGAGCCCTGGAGGTGTTCCTTCCCTTCCCTTCCACCTGCTCTGTGGGGAAGGGAACGGGGCTAAGCGGAGCCTACCTCCTTCATTTCTTTGCATCTCTGCTCTTGATTATCAGTGAAACTAGGGAGAGGAAAGGAGGGAAGGGTCACAGAGAGGATACTTGAAAACAGGGTATAAATGAAAGGGCTCAGGCTAAGTCCTGGTTTTCTACTTACCAATTTGGGGACTTAAGACACTTAGTCCATGAGCTTCAGATGTCTCATCTGTTATATTGGGATGATAATACTACCTAACCTGATGGAATGTTCTTAGTATAATGGGCCGCATAGGTGCTCATTAAATGTCTGTTGAGTGTAGATTAGCAGGGATGGGTCCGAAGGAGCAGTGCTGTGGGGAACTTGTACGTGAAGAGCACACGTGTGGCAAACATATGTGGTTGTCTATTCAAAGACCTAAAAACAGGTGAAAGCCCTGTCAGTTTGAAATGCAAGTGAAAGCAGTCAAAGCTGAAAGAAGCACCTTTTATGATGTATTTGGCCCTCCCTGCAGGTGTTTTCCCTTCAAGGAAGTATTTACATTATTGATTTTTGTGTGAAAATGGACACCAAATACTAGGCATTTATAAGCAACACTATACAAAGTACTATGTTCCTATCTTAAAAAAAAGAAATTCATATGATAGCAGAAGTCTTAAATGTGACCTTAAAGCATTATTACAAAATAGCGCTTGAATCTTGACAATTAAATATTGACAGTGTATTTTAATTTCACCCATTGCTTAAGATTAAAACAAATATCCTTAATTAAATAGCCATATCTTCTTAATGTGCAATTGAAAATCAAATCTTTGGAACAGGTTCTTGATATTAAATGGTATAAATGAAAATCACTTTGCAGTATCCACTGTATGATTCATAGAAACAAGTTTGGGCACTTTTTATATATAATGCCTTTTTTAAAGGCATGATGTAGCAGAAAAAAGTATTCTGAAATCGTTTTTTTCATATATATATATAAAATATGTATTTATATTATTGCCATTTGTCCCTTTTCTGAAAACATTTCTGTTTGCCTGCTATCAGCTAGACTACCCTGTTCTTCTTGCTCCTTTTCCCTCTGGTCTCTCCCACCCCCATTTAATCCCCAAGTATTCAAAGTTGTTTTTGTTGTTTGTTTGTTTGTTTGTTTTTATTGAGGTATAGTTGATTTACAATATTGTGTTAGTTTCAGGTGTACAGCATAGTGATTCAGTATTTTTGCAGACGGATATAGAAATCGAGTATTCAAAGTTTTGTTTGCATTTTGTTTGTGTTTGGGGACAAGGAATTTGTTTGTATTTTGTGGCTAGTGTAGAATTGCAGAATGTAGTACCCTGTAATGCTTAAAGTATTTCTAGTCAAATCCTCTTATGTTTTCCCGGATTCCCACAATTTGTAGTCAGCTCTCTGAAATTAATAGGAATTAACACCATGTTTTTGTGATGAAATTCACCTTGATTATCTTATTATAGGCTACTCATAAGTGCTTATGGCCTCACTCAGATAAGCATAAATCTTCAAGAGCAAATTCATACACCTGGGTCTTTGTGTCTGGATTATGGTTGTTTTAAATTATTTACTAGGACTTTTTTATTTATAAAGTGATTATGTGGTTTAATTTTTTCAAACAGTGTCAGAAGTATACAATGAAAAGTAATTATCTCTCCTTTCCCAGGATTTCAGTCCTTTTCCTAGAGGCAAACCTATTGTTTGTATACACACACTTCTAGAAATTTTGTAGCCTTAACTAGCATGTATATGAATATATGTAGTATGTTGAACATAAATGGAATATTATACATACACGTCTTGCTCTGAATATCTTGGTTATTAGGGTGTGTTTTATTCTTTAAGAAACATCATTGTGGTATTATTTACATACCATAGAATTCACCAATTATAATTATATACTTCAATAAGTTTTGCTAAAATGATATAGTTATGCAGCAATCACCATAATCCTTAGAACATCCATCATCCCAATTCCTTTAGCCCTCAGATAATCACTAATACGCTTTCTGGATAGTTTTGCCTTTCTAGAAATTTTTGTAAATGGAATCATACAGTATGTAGTCTTTTACTCAACATAATACTGTTGAGATCTACTTAACATAATGCTGTTGAGATCTACCCATGTAGGTGCATGTATGAGTAGTTTGTTTCGTTTTATTGCTGAGTAGTATTCCATTGTATGGGTACCACATTTTTTTTTTTTTAATCTGTTTACCAGTGCATGGACATTTGAGTTGTTTCCAGGTTTTAGCATTTATAAATAACGTTGCTGTGAACATTTGGATATAAGTGTTTGTGTGTGCATACATTTTCACTTTTCTTGAGTAGATAGGAGTGGAGTGGTAGGAGTGGAGTGGTACAGTTGGGTTATATGATAAGTGCATATTTAAATTGTTCAGAAGTAGCTAGAATGTTTTCCAAAATGGCTATACCATTTTACATTCCCACTAGCAATGTGTGAGGTTTCCAGTTTCTGCCCATTGTTGCCCGTACTTGGTATAGCTAGTCGTTTGGATTATAGCCATTTTAGTGCCTGTATAATGATGCCTCTTTGTGGTTTTAATTTACGTTTCTCTAATTTTTTCATGTGTTTACCATGGCATGTATTCATATGTTTATTAGCATTCATTATCTTCTTTTGGTGACATGCCTACTCAATATTTTGCCCATTTGTATATTTATTAAGCTGTTTGTCATCTTCCTATTAAATTGTAGAAGTCCTTTTTACATTCTGATTACAAGTCTTTTAAAAGATAAATGATTTGCAATTATTTTCTCCCAGTCTGTGGCTTGTCTTTTCATTTTCTTAATGCTTCCTTTTGAAGCACAAAAGTTTTTAATTTTGATGAAGTCCAATTTATCAGTATTTTCTTATATGAATCATTCTTTTCTGTTAGAGCTAAGAAGTCTTTCCCTAATCCAAGATCACAAAGTTTTTCCTGCTTTCTTCTAGAAGTTCTATAGTTTTATCTCTGATATTTAGACCTATAAACTGTTTCAAGATCATTTTTGACCATAGTGTAAGGTAAGGATCTAAGTGCATTTGGTTGCATTTGGACATCCAATTTTCTAGCACTATTTGTTTTAAAAAAAAAAAAAATCCTTTCCGCTTGGATTGCCTTGGCACTTTTGTCAAAACTGAATTTGCATATATGTGAAGGTTTATTTCTAGACTCTTTTCTCTTCCATTGACCTATATGTCTATCCTCATTGTCATACCACACTCTCTAAATTAGCTTTATATTAGGTCTTGAAATCAAGTAGTATGAATCCTCCAACTTTTGTCTCCTTTTTCAAAATTATTTTGGTTATTCTAGGTCCTTTGCATTTCCATATAAATTTTAGGATCAACTTTTTAATTATATTTTTAAGTAAAAGGCCTGCTGAGATTCTGATGTTGCATTCAATCTATAGAACAATTTTTGGAGAATTGCCAACTTGAATCTCTCCATTCATAAATATGGTATATCTCTTCTTTGGTGACATGCCTACTCAATATTTTGCCCATTTATATATTTATTAAGCTGTTTGTTGTCTTCTTATTAAGTTGTGAAAGTCCTTTTTACATTCTGATTACAAGTCTCTTAGAAGATAAATGATTTGCAAATATATTTTGAATCTCCTTTAATTTCTCTCAGCAATGGTTTGTAGTTCTTAATGTAGAGGTCTTGTACTTCTTCTGTTAAACTTATTTCTAGCAATTTTATTCTTCTTGATATTATTGTGAATGTGAATGGAACATTGTCCATTTTCAGATTGTCATTTTCAGATTGTTTATTGCTAATATATAGGAATACATATGATTTTTGGTTTTGATCTTGTACACTGTAACCCTGTTACACTCAGTTCTGGGGGCTTTTTCTTTTTTTGTAAATTCCATCAGATTTTCTACAGAGACTATTATGTCATCTAGTAGTAAAGCTTTCTTTCTTTCCAAGCTGTATGTCTTTGATTCCTTTTCTGTGCTTTATTACACTAGCTGGAACCTCCAGTATGATGTCAAATAGAAATAATTATGAGGGGACACCCTTGCCTTATTGCCAGTTTTAGTGGGAAGGTATTAGCCTTTAACCATTAAGTATGATTTTTTTGATGTAATTTTTATATGCTGTATGATCAGGCCGCTCAAGATGGCTGTTCTCTTGCTCTCTGGACATCGCCTGCTCAGCCAGTGCCTGCTTCACCTAAACCCTACACACATGACTGACCTTCCCATGTACTTGCCCCAGGCGCCAGCTGGTGATTGTTCTTATCAAAGGGGTGGTGAGGGGCATGCCCCTCTGCTGGTTTCCCTGGTAACTAATGAGCCCACCTGATATCAATTCCCCTGTAACTGGTAACCTCCCCGTCCTCCCCCGCCCCCACCTGACCCTGTGAGTGAAGAAGACCGTGAGGTGTTGCTTCGGGACCCTGCTTCAGAGTAAGTTCCCCCATCCATTAAACCATTGATGTCTCTGTTGCGGACTCCGGGCTCTTTCTTCAGTCTTAAAGCTGGGCAAGCACAGGCCTTGTAGGCTTGCAGGGTACAGCCCACCAATTGGCGGAGCCAGCCAGGAGACTGAGGAAACTCCCGGGAGCACAGAGACGTAGGGAAATACGGAATGTGGAATGGAAAGTTGCGGGAGTAGTCCTGAGGTGGCCGTCCACCAACATGAGGGGCCCAAAAGTTCCAGGGGAACTTTTAGCCTGGGGTGGCTATCTACTAGTATATGGGGTCTTATGGTGGCTGTCCTTGATGAATGGGGGCTGCCAAGAGATCTAGAGAACGGTGGCCTCTAATGCCTCTGCTGTTGTATCAAAGTGAGCCTTTTGTAATTGGTTAAGCTAGCTTTCTAGAAGGAATTTCTCTTTTGTATTTCTCTGGTGCCTTTGAGATGCAAATGATCCACCTGGCCTCTCTGGAACTTTAATCTTCTGTGATCTCTAAGAGTAAAGGAGAAAAAAAAGCTTTTAGTTAAACTCTATAGAAATAATTACGTTTGGGGAATATCTATCTAAAATAATCTCTCCAGATTTTGGTAACTTGAAACTAAAGTTGAAAGAAGATAATCCAAGGGTCATTTCAAATAGGATAAAATATCGGAACATTAATTGCTGAGCAGGTCTCAGTTTACCTACCTTTACCTGCTTAGGAGAGGAAGACTAATGCATGAAGTTTTCCAATCACAAATGCACAGTTACTTGCTTCTTGGTTTTTGCCAGAGATTAAGGTTTTTATGGGTTAAGAGTATAATCAATCACAATTCTAGTTATTGTAAACAAGTTTCTTTATTGAGTACATTGTAATCAGGTGCTCAATCAGGTGTCTTTTTAAGTCTTTTGTCTTTTATAGACAATTATTGTTTAACTCTGATGCTTTTGCAAAAGTGCCTCATCTTCAAGAAGATTCATAGGAAAGACCTTTTGACAATAACAGGTCTGTGGTAAATTTCAGATTATACTGCTGAACTGGGTAAGAACTTAAAGAATCCTAATGGAAGACCTGATGGCTTCATGAAAAGTTAAAAGAAAGGATTGGCTACTGAGTGAACTGGTGAATATGGTTATAATTTTTGTGGGTTTTGTCTGGAATGTTGCTGGTTTTGATCTGTGTTTTCCAGGTATAGGGAAGCCCTTCCCCTCAAGTCGGTTATGGTTTACAGCAATTTGGTAAACTACACCTGTAGGTAGAATTGAAGCATTTTCCTTTTCTCTCTGCCTCGTCCCTCCAGAAATTAGAGACTCCTGGGTTCTGAGCAGCCTTATCAGGAAAATGGAAAAGACTGTCTCCTGACATGTGCAGGAACCTCAATATTCTGGGGACTTCTAGAAGAGAAAAATCCACCAAGGCAGAGCCTGATAGCAGGGCTTTGGCATGGCTTTCCTGGCCTTGAGAGACCTTTTGGGAATTCAATCTGAGCTCCTGAACACCCCCTCAGCCAGTTTGGAGGAGCCCATAAGGTCGATTGACCAAACTTGTTTTGCAGACAAATTAGTCTTGATTTGGCTGTGTTTGGTGGATATGAGGCTAATTTTAGAACAATATTATGTTTCAATGGATATTAAATTCTAGTTCTTTTGATTGAGGTCTGTATTTATGAATGTTATTGTGCTAGCCATACTTTTGCCCTGATGTTCTGGATGGAAAGAAAAGTGTCTAGTGAAATTGTCTCAGAGTATAACTACTCATGAAGTGTGACACTGCTTGCTTTAGGTCTGTTGCTAAAAGCACATGTTCAGTGCTTGTGTGACAGTTGGGTATAAGTGATAAAATGTGTAGCCTATTAAGTGTTTCCCCATTGACCTCCCTGTGAGCCTTTTCCCGTGATCTGATTAGTTCTCCCCCAACTCGAATGACTAGGCGAATATAAAGGAGGCCTGGCACCTAGGGACATGATCTGCACCTGGGGTAGGAGCTAGCACCCAGCATCGAGGGAAGGATATTTTGTTCATCAGTACTTTCTGTTGAAAGATTTGCAATCAAAAGGGGAAATGATGGAAAAATCTGCACACGTTGAAGTATGGGGAAGTCCGAAGGCTTATACATGGTTTAACTTAAATTTTACCGACCAGAGTAGCCTGTTTTGTGGTCTTTCAGACAGGCATTGTACATCTGCTTTGGCCGTTGAGGAAGGGAATTCATTTGAAAGTCAAAATGGAATAGCTGTTGTTCAGATACCCGAGGTAAAACTAGGTGGCCATTGTATACGTGGTATTACTGAAAACTTGAGTTTTTTGAACTGTATGGCAGACCAGGACAAAAACCACAGGCGGGTGTGGTATTACCTCAGATGTGGTTTCTGCTTGTATTTTGCTTAATGGTTATGCTCTGCTCTGTGTTGTGCCTGTTAGATGTCTTACATTTCGTCCCTAGCCTGAGCGAAGGAAATTGATTCAAGGACTGAGTAACAACACTAGCCTCACTGCGAAAATGAGTCTGTTAATTGCTGGGTCTACAGCGAGATACCATTGTTGTACTCCTCTGGACTTTCATGAAAAATTGACCCGGCTATTCTGACTATGGCAATGGGGGAAAAGACTCACCATCTTCCTGTCCCACATGCCCATACATCAGAAGGACCCCTGACAGTAAACATTCCTGTACCACTGGCTGCCCATGAGCACCACTGGGCTATGTTGTGTGGAATAGAATAGGCTGGCTTCTGGACACCCAAGTCCGACTAGAGGGATTAACTGTCTTGGGTTTGGAAAGACCTAATGGGTCCACCCCTAAAGGTACCCAACATACCATGGGGTGGCAGACCTCTACTGTGACTGCTGACTCCTGGCTAGGCCACCAGAATGTTTGTTTTAAAGCCGAGCCTACCCCTCCCTGTGGGGGGTGGCTCTGGGTTTGTGAAAACCAGGGGTGGCCTTACCTTCCTGATAGCTGGACAGGGCACTGCTGCTATTGACTCCCTTTACATTGACCCATTAAGCGCTTGGCTCCAAAATTTGCCCACCTCCTGGCAAATGACTGTTCTGAGCATACTAGGTGGCTGACTCTTGATCCTCTCTGGCTGCTGTTGTCTGTATTGTATTTGTGGTATCTGGTTGCAGTGCCCCCTACCTATGTGACCCCAGGGATATCTCAGAAGAAGGGCAGACCAAGATTGTAAGGGTCGTGCCGGGTATGTAGGGGTGGAGTGTATGGTCAGGCCACTCAAGAAGTCTGGTCTCTTGCTCTCTGGACATCCCCTGCCCGACCAGTGCCTGCTTCACCCAAACCCTACACACATGACTGACCTTCCTATGTACTTGCCCCAGACCCCAGCTGGTGACTGTTCTTGTCAAAGGGGTGCTGAGGGGCGTGCCCCTCTTCTGGTTTCCCTGGTAACTGATGAGCCCACCTGACATCAGTTCCCCTATAACTGGTAATCTCCCCTTCCCCCCCACCCCCCAAGCGAAGACCCCACTGCATCCTGCCTACCACCCGCCGCACACGGTGGCGTGTCACTCCAGAACCTTGCTTCAGATGGGTACGCTCCCCAGTCCGTTAAACCATTGATGTCTCTGTTCCTGACTCCAGTCTGTTTCTTAGGTCATAAAGCTGGACAAGCACTGGCCTTGTAGGCCTGCGGGGTGCAGCCCAACATATGCCTTTTATCAGGTTGAGAAAATTCCAACCTTCTACTCTTAAATTGTTGAGAATCTTATTAATCAATATGTCTTGGCGTTCATCAAATTTTTTCTGCAACTATTGAGATGATCATGTAGTGTTGTCCTTCATTAATATAGTGCTTTACATGATTTTTAAATATTAAACTACTTTTGCATTCCTGGGATAACCCCACTTGGTCATGGTGTATAATTCTTTTTGTATGTTGCTAGATTCTCTTTGCTTATATTTTGTTAAGACTTTTGAACCTGTTGGTGGAGGTTTTCTATAATTTTCTTTTCGTGTAGTCTGTCTGGCTTTTTTGTCAGGATAATATTGGCCTCTCCCTCTCACTCTATTTTCTGAGTTTGTGTAAGATTGATATTATTTCCCCCTTAAAAATTTTGATAGAATTCACCAATGAAGACATCTAGGCTGGGTTTTTACTCATAAAATGATTTTTAGTTACTAATTAAATTTATTTTCTTGATTTAGGTCTATTCTAATTTTCTGTTTCTTCTTGAATCAGTTTTGGTATTTTATGTATATCTAGGAATTTTTACAATTCATCTAAATTGTCAAATTTGTTAGAATAAGGTTTTTAACATAAAGTTCCTTTTTAAGAACCAACTTTTGGCTTCATTGTTTTTCTGTTTTCTATTTCAACTATTTCTAGTTTGATCTTTGTAATTTCCTCTCCTCTACTTATTTTGTGTTTGATTTACGTTGCCTTTTCTGTCATCCTGAGGTGAAAGCTTAGAGTAATGACTCTAGTTCTCTCTAATAAAAGCATTTAAAGCTATAAATTTCACTGTAAGCAATTCATTAGCTGAATTCCATAAATTTTTATACTGTGTGTTTTCTTTTTTATTCAGCTCAAGATATCGTCTTATTTCTGTTGTGATTTCTTTTTTAACCCATAGGTTACTTAGAAATGAGTTATTTTGCAAACATGTGGGATTTCCCAGTACTTTTCTGTTGATTTCTAATATTTTTTCCTTGGAGGAGAATGTATTTTGTGTGATTTCAGTCCTTTTAAATGTGTCGAGACTTGTATTATGGCCCAGTGCCTTGGTTTTTTTAACTTAACAGTTTATCTTAGATGGCTTTATATGTTAGTTCAGAAATATACCTCATTATTTTTAATAGCTTATTTAATCATAACTAATGGATATTTTAGCTGCTTTCATTTTTTATCTATTATTAAAAAGTGATGCATCTGCACAAGAGAGTAAATCTATATTATACATTCATTCCTTATTTCAACAAATATTTCTTTTTTAAATTTTTTTATTAATTATTTAATTTGGGGGGGGTGCTGCATTGGGTCTCTTTTGCTGCCCATGGACTTTTCTCTAGTTGCAGAGAGCGGGGGCTACTCTTTGTCACGGTGCGCAGGCTTCTCATTGCGGTGGCTTCTCTGTTGCAGAGCACGGGCTCTAGGCGTGCAGGCTCCAGTAGTTGTGGCACATGGGCTCAGTAGTTGCGGCTCATGGGCTCTAGAGTGCACGCTCAGTAGTTGTGGCACAGGGGCTTAGTTGCTCCACAGCATGTGGAATCTTCCTGGACCAGGGCTCAGACCCATGTCTCCTGTACTGGCAGGCTGATTCTTAACCACTGAGTCACTAGGGAGGTCCTCAACAAACATTTCTTGAGTGCCTACTATGTACTAGGCATTTTTTTGGCACCGGAGGTAAAGCAATAAACAAAATAAAGCACATGCTTTTTCCAATGGAGTTGACATTCCTTTGGAGGGTAACAAAACAATAAATGCCGACATAAATATGTCCTTTGTGTATTTGTCACTTATCTCCTTATCCCCGTGGAGTTTTATTCTTGAATATTAATTTTATCACCAGCTACTTAACTGGGTTATCTTAATGTTTCTTATATTTTATTCAGTTCATTTCATAGGATATGGGGGCATATAATCATACCACCTACAAATTACAGTCACTTTGCCTTCTCCCTTCCTATTTTCATACCTCTGATTTGTCTTATTTAATACATTTGACTGTTATATCTTGAACATTGTTGATTAATAGTGGGGATTATAGAAATTCCTATCTTATTCCTGGCTTAAATGAAAACTGTCTCATTTTATACAAACACAGTACTGACTTTTATTTATCATGTTAAGGAAGTACCCTTCAATTCCTATTTTATTAAGAATCTTTATCAAAAATGGGTAATGAATTTTATCAAAAGCCAAAAAGGCATCTATGGAGATGATCATTATTTTCTCCTTTGATTTATCACTGTGATAAATCACATTAAGAGTTTTATTATTATTGAACTACTCTTTCATTCCTGGAATAAACTATATTATGCTTATAAGGTGTCCCTAGATTCTATTTGTTTATATATAATTTTGCATCAACATCAATAAATGAGATTGGTCCCAAGTTTTCTTTTTTGGATCTTGTTTTGTTTTGACTTGCTCAAGGTTATGCTGGTGTCATAAAAGCAATCAGTAGCTTTCCTTCTCTCTGCTCTAAACGATTTAAGTAACACTGAAGTTATCTCTTCCTTGAGGTTATGATATAATACACCTTGGAAATTATCTAGTTCTAGTGGGTTTGGTTTGGTTTGGTAAGGGGAGGGATAACCTTTTACAACTTTCTCAATTTCTTCCATAGTAACTCATCTTCTTAGAGTTTCTTTCTTGGCTGGACTTGGTTTTTATAATTCATATTATAGCCTACAAAATTGTCTCTTTTATTCTTGTTTTCAAATGTATTTAAATAGAATTGAATCAAGTATCCTCTAATTTTTTTCTTCCATTTTCCCCTTGACCTAAGAATATCTCTATTATTCTCATGTCTTATAGGTGCTATTTTCTTGATTCGGTTGGCTAATAGTTCTTCTGTTTCAGTGCTTCAAGAAACATATTAGTTTATTTATAAATAATTTGTTGGCCGATGCTCAGTCTAGTATGGAATAGGGAATCATTATACTTTCTACCCAAGGAGGCTGTTATTTGATGTCTGGAATAAAGCAACTCCAGCGTGACTACTAATCAATCCTTGTCATGTATTGTACTATTATTTATATTAAAATGCAGCCAAGTTCCCTACTTAATTGGGGAACCTCCCATAAATTACAGTTGATTAATATTTGAAAATTTTTCTTCTTATTTCTAGAAAACATGATACCAAAAGTTTTCACTAGATCAGAATATTCCCTTCTCATGCTGACAATATAATAATAAATAGTATCAGTAATGCACATCTTCTCTTTGTTTTACATTCACATAGAATTCAGAGTATTTGAGAAGCAGCATAGACTATATCAGAACTTTGAGGGCAAAGCATAAAAATTATGGACACAGAGGATTATGTCCATGTAGAGAGTTCCTGTTTCAAAATTTCAACAAGCACGTTATTAAAAATATTGTATAACGAGTTTTAAACTGCACAGAGAAAATGTTAAAAGCAAAGCTATAAGAAGTATTGACATTTTTAATAATGCTTTTTTTTCTAAAAAAAATTTGTTTGGTTTAGAAGTAGTTTCAAATTCACATAAAAATTCCGAGTGTAGAATACAGAACATTGAATACCACTTACCCACATTGCTATTAACATTCTGCCCCATTTGCTGAGTGTATGTGTGTATGTGTGTGCATCGGTGAATGTACGTTTCTGAACCATTTAAGACTAAGTTGCAAATATCATGCCCCTTTACCCCAAATATTTTGGTGTTTATTTCATGTCACTACTGCTTGGAGAAATATGTAAGCAGCTAGTTAAAGTTATAAAAGATACTTTTAAAGAAGCACTTAGAACCACCACAGAAACCAAAGACTTAAGAGGTCATCAGAAGAGATTTTATCTAAAATAAGAGAGTCAATACTCACCAATAATAAGGATCTGTTACAGGAATGTTTCTGAGAGGGAGAAAAGCACTGGTTCTTTGAAAATAGTGTTTTCCAGAGATGAGGTGAAAATCAAAGTGGATATTCCACAATTAATATCATGTAATCCAACGTTCCACTTGTTATCAGCAGAAAACAGTATATATGGGACTTCACTGGTGGCACAGTGGTTAAGAATCCACCTGCCAATGCACGGGACATGGGTTCAAGCCCTGGTCTGGGAAGATCCCACATGCCGCGGAACAACTAAGCCTGTGCGCCACAACTACTGAGCCTGTGCTCTAGAGCCCACGAGCCACAACTACTGAAGCCTTCACGCCTAGAACCTGTGCTCCGCAACGAGAAGCCACTGCAATGAGAAGCCTGCGCACTGCAACAAAGAGTAGTCCCCTCTCTCTGCAACTAGAGAAAGCCCACATGCAGCAGCAAAGACCCAACGCAGCCAAAAATAAATAAAATAAAAAAATTAATAAATTTTTCAGAACACAATGATAAAAAAAAATTATTTAAAAGAAAAAACAGTGTATATGACACAGCAAACAAAAAACAAATCCACACCATGAGGTGTGAATGACCGTGGCTTACTGGCTGCCATATTAACAAATACGCCCTGGGTCTCAGAAGCTTAGCACAATAAAAGTCTGTTTCTCACTTATATGATTTCCAACGCATATGTTCCTGGATGGCAGATTTCCTGGGCAACTCTCCTCCACATAGTGGCTCATGGAACCAGGCTTCTTCTCCCTGGTAGATCTCCATGCCCTAAGGCCAAGCTTGAAGACCCCAACTGGGTCCTCTCTAACCAGCTGGCAGATAAAGTGCAAACAAAAGAATAGAGGATCATGCAAGAGGCTATGGGGCCAGCCCCGGGAGGTGTGTTTATCACTTCCTCCTACAGTTAGTTGGCCAGAACTCAGTTTCAGGCCCCAATAATCATAAGAGGCTGGGACATGTTGTATTCTTGTGTGTCCAGGAGTAAGGGAACGGTTTGGGGTCACACATATAGTAGATACTCTGCCCTTGATATTTCTAATATGTTGTCTGCACCTTGATGTGCACATCAGGGGCATATAACTACCGATTACGTGAAAGTGTGAGATGAAATCTTTTTGGTAACATGATATTGTAATACGACTCATTTCAGGCTTTTGAGGTACACTCAAGCTACTGGTATATGTTTTAAAGTTCACAGGGTCTCCTCACGTTTCCCTCCTCAACCCAGTTTTCATGGGCAAAGAAACTTAGACTCAGTGTTAAGTAATTGGCCCAAGTTCAGTGAATGTGTGTGTAGACAGAAGGATGGACAATTTATGGTCCCCAGATATAAGAAATATGAATAAACATAAATGACAAGGTACCTCATCATAATGTGAAAGGTGTCATGCATGTCACAAGCTATACACCAAACAAGGACATTGTTGCACAGGTGACCCTTTAGTGTGAGAGAGACAGGATGGTGGGAATACTTGCAGAGTTGTCACACCACTTAGAAGCAGCAAAAACAGAACTCAAATCTGTGTCTTCCGACTACAGTATCAGTGGGTTTTACATTACGCCAGTTTCCCCCGACTTTATGCAGAGAAAATTTTGATGGCTTTTGCTTAGATATGCAGGGTTCATTTATTCACTTAACAAGTATTTGTTGAGGACCTACTGTGTGCTTAGCACTGGTCTAGGTGCTAGAAATATGTCAGTAATCCAAACAAAGTCCCTGCCTCAAGAAGCTTATCTCCTAGTGGGAAAATTAGGTAATACACAAAGAAATATATGTTAGGGATAAGAATGAAGAAAAACTGAGAAGCAGAATAAAAGCAAGGAGAATGATAGGCAAGGAAGACAGCTCTCTTTTAGAAAGAGTAGTCAGGGAAAGACATCTGCGCGAGGATCTAAAGAAAGCGAGGGAGCCAGCCCATGTGGCTATCCGGGGAAGAGCACTGCAGGCAGAGGGCAGGGTCTGAGGCAGGACTGTGTTGGATGTAGACCAGCAACAGCAAGGAAGCCTGCGGGAGTCCAGCTCCTGCAGGTCCAGGAATACACGAGGGATGGACAGCGTCGGCGAGGGAAAGTTAAATAAATCAATAACACTGTGTATGTACAAGCATGATCTCCTCCTTTATTCTCTCACAGTCAGATTTATATACCCTAAGTGATTACATCATCAGGTGCTTAGCTAAAACCTCAAAAATATTTACAATAGATTGTACCTAATATTTCTAGATGTACTTTTAAAGTAATTCTAAAGGTTCTCAAAACATCATTGTTTTTTCTTAGAGTAGGTTCAATCCGTACTAATAACAAAGCCAAGCTAATACGTAACAAGCCATTAAAAGAAACTATGGAGGGGGAAGTTTCCTGACCTTTCCTATGTGTCCCAGAGGTCCGCATGGACAGAAGCCCCTGTGGCTGTGACTGAGTAGGGAAGAGATGTGATAGTAGGTCACGCAGATTGTTAGGGCTGCAGCGAGGCAGATAATCTAGAGTCTTAAGCAGCCATGGGCCATAGAAAGGAGTTCAGATTCTACTTTTGAGTGAACTGGGAAGCCTGTGGAGCGTTGGAGCACAGGAGTGATGTGGTATAAGATTTTAAGAGACTCACTGTGGTGGCTGTGTTGAGCATAAACTGTGGGTAGACAGGGATGGAAACAGGCAGACAGGTGTGTTCGCTTTCACAGCAATCCAAGTGAGAGCTGAAGAGATTGGAGAAGGATGGTAGGAGTGGAGGCAATAAGAAAGGATTCTGAATATATCTCAAAGGAAAAGCCATAAGATTTGCTGATGGATGGGGTGTGGGGTATTCAAGAAAGGAATCGAAGGCTGTAAAGTTTTTGACCCAAGCAACTGGAAGAAGAGTCGCCATTTACTGACAAGTTGAGTATGATGGATGGAAATGCTCATGGGGGGCTTCAGGGGAAATCAAGAGTCCAGTCTGGGACAGGCCAAGCTTGGGATGCCTTTTAGCTTTCCAAGTGGTGATGGCTGGCTTGTGGAGGGTATTTGAAGATGGAGACTGAATGAAAACCTCTAGGGAACGAGCGTAAGGAAAGAGGAGAAACATTCTGAGGACTGGGACCCTCCAACTTTAGGGTCCTAAAGAGGAGGGAGCAGCAAAAGGCTAAGAAAGCCTGACTCGTGAGAAGTCTTGTAAAGGAAAATGTTTCAAGATGGAAGGCGTGAATAATTGCGTCAAGCGCTGGGTAAGATAGGGCTGAGAATTTAACACTGGATTTAGCAACAGGATCAAATGTTTTGGATTAACGTGACCTTTCAAGTCAACTGGAGAAAACACTCCAAAATTTTTTTTGATGTGCCTGTCCAACTGGGGAGAAGTCCACGTAAGCGTTCTGGTCACTTGAAAACAAAGCCTCTTTCATATTTGAACCTGTAGAGTGCGTTTATTTGCGTGTACTGTGATATTATACATATTCCAAAGAAGGAAAGTATACTTTCTCCTTTCGTAATTACCCTAGATTATCTTTATTTTCTGCCTTTCAACTCCTAGGAGATCAACTGCTTATCATCAAAAGAACTAGCATTCCTATTTGCTCTGGGTCGAAGCTACTTCTGTGGTAGGTTCCAAAAGGAGGGGCAGTTATACTTCTTAATATTTTAGACCTCATTTCATTTAGGGCTTATGAAGGAGGCAGTGGCATTCATTGTATCCAGGAGATTCTTGGAGACAATTGACTTCTTCGACCTGTCATCATAAAGTTCAAGTGCTGTAAAAATACAAATTTAAAAACTGCAGACTCTTTCATCCAAAAAGTATGCCACTGTACCCTAACCCACACACACTTTCATATACATCAGTTAAATAGTCAACTTAAAATATCGATTTGTTTTATTTAAAAAATATATCTGGGGCTTCCCTGGTGGCGCAGTGGTTGAGAGTCCGCCTGCCGATGCAGGGGACGCGGGTTCGTGGCCCGGTCCGGGAAGATCCCACATGCCGCAGAGCGGCTGGGCTCGTGAGCCATGGCCGCTGAGCCTGCGCGTCCGGAGCCTGTGCTCTGCAAAAAAAAAAAAAAAAATCTGTTGGTCATTTCTAAATATAAATGAAAGAATGACAGAAGTTCTACAGATGGTGAATCCAATCTATATGTGACAAGATATAACTTAGTTATTGTGATTTGGTATCTACCTTTTATTTACCCTATTTACTAATTTCAGGATGCCTACATGCACAAAAAGGGTGTATTAAAATTTATATTCCCACATTCACCAGTATAAATATAAATAATTGCCCTAATGGAGATTTACAGAAATGCCAAATCAGAGAAACTACTGATTTTTAAAATACTAGCCAGTTTCCCTCAAATGCAAGGACTGTGTCTTATTTCTTACTTTTTCCTCAGAGCTTGGCAGGTATACTCATTAATTTGTTCTGTTATGACATTAGGAAGAGAAGGACAGCCATAAAACAAAATTAGGAACATGCATGTGTGAGTCAAATAATGCACCTGAGTGTGCAAAACTGGACAAAACTTTTTCTCCTGTCTAGGCTTTTTTTTTTTTTTTTTTAATTTATTGTACGTTGGGTCTTCATTGCTGCGCACGGGCTTTCTCTAGTTGCGGCGAGCGGGGGCTACCCTTCATTGCGGTGCGCGGGCTTCTCATAACGGTGGTTTCTCTTGTCGCGGGGCACAGGCTGTAGGCGCGCGGGCTTCAGTAGTTGTGGCTCGTGAGCTCTAGAGCGCAGGCTTAGTAGTTGTGGCGCACGGGCTTAGTTGCTCTGCGGCATGTGGGATCTTCGCGGATCAGGGCTCGAACCTGTGTCCCCTGCGTTGGCAGGCGGATTCTTAACCCCTGCACCACCACGAGGGAAGTGCCTGTCTAGGCTTTTAAAGCAACGTTAACATCCCTCTTTTCTCTTTGCTCACGTACCAAACCTTTGCCTAAATGTCTTTCTTCCTCTTTATTCATTTCACAAGTGTCACAGTTGCTGTTCTAAATATGGGGACATCCAGTAAACAAAATAAGCCCGTGTTCTTAAGGAGCTTACTTTAAATCTAATGGATAACAACAGATGAATCCTATAAATTAATCCACTAACTGCATGAGTTATATGGCTGTAAAACCTGTCATACTACGTCTTCACTCAGAAGAAACATACAGGCTTACTGGCATTAGATGATGAGAATCTCATGTAACTAGAATCAGCATACCAGGTTTCTAGTATAATCTGTGCTACTAATTCACGTGGCTCCTTTAAATGTGTCATTAAAGTTCTCTGGCCACCAGCTCCCTACTTATAAATTGAAAATCTGTAATAACCATATCATCTCAGAAACTCTACAGTTCTCAGTGTTTCTGAATCATGGGCTTATTTGGCTGTAATCATGCATTCATTAGTTGGGAACCCCAGGAGAAAGGAGCTTTAAAGAGTAGTTTGTTTTTCATGTGATATCTGTAAACATATTTCCTGCCTCCTTCTAATCCACTATGGTACTTTCCTTGAGCTCCAGACCAAAAGTTTACAACCCTCATACCAAATTTGGCAGTAGCAGAATGTGGGATTTTGAGAAATGTCAAAGGAAAGAAGGAAAAAGATAGGATGGTTATAGCCAACGATTCTGAAGCTACAGAAGGATGATAACATTTACTGTGATGTAAAATATGTTCAATCAGTTCATGCAAATTATTTTTATGCGAGAGGAGAGAATATTAGGGTCTTTTCATTAAGACTTTTTAAAAAAGTTATAAACTCAATTCTAAAAATGACCAGTATACAATAAACTTACCAAGTAAGTTTCAAATTCCCCTGATTCTATAAATCTTAAAACTGAGTAACCAAAACACACACACACACACATTCCTCACTATTTGCTACTATAGTGTAATAAATCATATATGTAGAAGTTATGCTGATCATGTCAAAACTGTGCTCTGTCCCTAGAGTACTAGTTGCTTATGCATGAGAGCAGAAAGTTAAGCAAACTGAGTGCAATTAAAGTTCTGTGCAAGAGAATTCCGGGTGTAAAGTTAGAAAATCTTGTCGTGAAGACTGCTGAATCACGGCACCTGCATGTAGGCTCTTACTTGTTGAATAAATGAATGAAATCACTTACAGCATTACTCTGCTATAAAACATTATAAAGTCATGTTCATGTTTTTAATATTTCAGAATATGAATATAGACTTTTAATGAATATAAATTCTATCAAAAGAGCAAAGGAAAATAATTGCAGTTATTATACCATATTAATGGGAATTATGCTATGGTATAATAACTGCAATTATTATGTAATTAAATGTATTGTTTTGCTTCTCCTTCCAATTAACATTATTTTACAATGTGTGGTACATTTATGGAGAATTGTGTAGTGCATTAGATAAATCAGTTTTACATTTCCAGTGGAGTGGGCTTTAATGAGCATTATAATACATGTCAATTCAGAAACAGTTTTAGGTTACAAAGCATCTTCTACTGGTAGATTGGGAAAAGTTGCACCAGAGTGACACTTCCTCTTAAAATATGGAATAAGATTTAGTGAGGGAAGCATAGATGAATCCATTGCAGCTAAATGTCTATAAATTTAGGATGAATATTACATTTTAGCTATGTATATTTTTCATATGTTAAAAAACTACCCAGACCACATATGCCAACAATCTAAAGTGAGTTTTGGGGCCTACTAAATCCCACATGGAATACCTTGCCTCTTGGCATATAAATCCCCACTCCTATATAAAGAAAATCCAGTGAAAATGAAAACATTCATACTATTAAATACACTCATTAGACCCACATTTAGCTGAAGCTAACCTAACATCCATCTTCCCAAGTGCTTGTAGATAAGTCCCTCTCTCTCGGGCCTTACTTAGAATGTAGCTTATATAGGCCCACCCTTTCTTCACCTCTGGATTCAAAGGAAAACTTGTAGGTCCTCTATTCAAAGGCACCAACTTCACCTTGCTCTTGAAGGAAGCCACTGCTGTCCACTCCGGGAACTGCTTCATTCATATCCTTTATCATGGACACTATTATAACTTTTTTTTCTTTGGGCACTTTACTCTTAACCTATATACCTGCTGGAATTTAGCCCATACTTGAAGAACCTTTTCTTTTTTTCTTTTAACATCTTTATTGGAGTGTAATTGCTTTACAATGTTGTGTTAGTTTCTGCTGTATAACAAAGTGAATCAGCTGTACGTATACATATATCCCCATATCCCCTCCCTCTTTCATCTCCCTCCCACCCTCCCTGTTCCACCCCTCTAGGTGGTCACAAAGCACCGAGCTGATCTCCCTGTGCTATGCAGCTGCTTCCCACTAGCTATCTTAC
>NC_041218.1:87765968-87778658 GCF_002837175.3 Physeter macrocephalus
TTTTGGTACATGACTCTTTTTGAATTATGGTTTTCTCAGGGTATATGCCCACTAGTGGGATTGCTGGGTCATATGGTAGTTCTATTTTTAGTTTTTTGAGGAACCTCCATACTGTTTTCTGTAGTGGCTGTATCAATTTACATTCCCACCAACAGTGCAAGAGGGTTCCCTTTGCTCCACACCCTCTCCAGCATTTATTGTTTCTAGATTTTTTGATGATGGCCATTCTGACCGGTGTAAGGTGGTACATCGTTGTAGTTTTGATTTGCATTTCTCTAATGATTAGTGATGTTGAGCATCCTTTCATGTGTTTGTAGGCAGTCTGTATATCTTCTTTGGAGAAAAGTCTATTTAGGTCTTCTGTCCATTTTTGGATTGGGTTGTTTGTTTTTTTGATATTGAGCTGCATGAGCTGCTTGTATATTTTGGAGGTTAATCCTTTGTCAGTTGCTTCATTTGCAAATATTTTCTCCCATAAAGAACCTTTTCTTAATTCTACATTACCCTTCAGCCATGGCTCTCTCTTTTCTTTCATTCTGAGATAATTTTCTTGAAATACCATCCAGCTTTGTGTCTACATATATCCCACCTTGTTCCATAAATCATTTAAGACCATCATTCTTGGAGGAATCGGCTTTACTTAACATCTGTGCTTTCTCACCTTCCCTGTACCTCTTGACCTACTGCTTTCTGGCTTCCGTCCCCATCATGCTACCGAAAATGCTCTAATGTTAACACTGGCTTCCTATTTGTCAGACGAATACTTCTCATTTCTTCCAGAATCTCTCCCCTCTCCCCCAAGCTTCCAGGACACCATTCTCTTCTAGCTGTCTTCCAATTCTTTGTTTCTTTTCAGACTCCTTTAATGAATCCTGTTTCTTTGTCCATCCCTCAAAAACTGAGATTTCCCAGATTTTGTTGCTTTTAACTCTTTTATAACTCTATAGCCTCAACACTACCACAGCCACCTACATGATCTTAATCGACTTTTATGGTTTTATGTCCCCTCTTAATGCCCTCCCGTGCTTCTCCATGACCTCTAGAGAACCAAGACCAATTCTTTATCTTATATAAAAATCCTTCATCATTTGGTCCATACCAGCCTCTTTAGCTTCATGTCACATTCTTCATTTCACAAATAGCATCTGCCATGTTTCAGGCACCATTTGAAATTCTATCATACAGCACTGTACAAACCAGATTTAAAATCCCTGCCTTCATGGAATTTATATTCTCCTAGCAACATGAAACTATTGTTTTATACTTCATCGTCATAGGAAATTATTTTTTCCTACATGAAAGATCCCTTCTCTTTTATTTTTTTTTTTCAAACTCCTATTTACCCTGAGAATTCAGATCAAGTGTTACTTCTTCCAGGATGATTCTCCCAGCCTCCTACATTTCCCCAGGAAACCCTATGAATACAGCAGGTCAAGATTTTCTGTTAAGTCATGGCATTGGAGTTGCCATTATCCCTCTTAGGAATTTATCAGGAGAATCCCAAAAAGACACATTGTACCTTCCAAGTTGAAAGATCCTGTGCCCTTTAACAAATTATAAATGGACTGCTAGTCCACCAGTTGGTCAGTTGATCTCTGTTAAGAGTCCATGCATCATTTTCCTGGCATAGTCAAGAGGACAGTTTATTGCTCACATATATTGTGCAAAATGAGTAAATTTAGTGTACTCTTCTTATGGATTAAAACTCTGCTGTTAGCCTAATTATAATACAATTCTAAATATAGATACAAATCCAGCCACACAATCATACTTTTCCTTTAACTTCTATTTTTTCATAAACTAAGGATCACCCTTTTAACAGAAGCAATATGACATTACTTCCACATGTACATCTGTTAGCATTTAGCTAATAGCATTTAGCTATTTCGCAGATACGCTCTTGTCGGAAAAGTCTATTAAGTTCATGAGTTTGCTTGCCAGTTTTGTTTGAAGCTACATACTTCCCAACAGTATACCTTAATAATACACGATTTCTTGTTCCCTCCTTTTCTCCTATGTGGATTTTCTCTTGTAGATCACCTTCCAACAAAGGTTGAAGTCTGTCTCATCCGCTCCTGTCTCCAGGGGTGTATTTGTACGGGGTCATTTTCAGGTTATATTATGAAAAAAAGGCCTCAGGATCAGAGTTTGAAATAAAACGCATTTAAAATTTTATTTATAAGACCTGCATTGCAGGCTCAAAGAAAGCAAGTACTTATCAGTCAATAGCTGGCCTTCCATCACACGGGTTCTCAACATAATCCAAATTATAGGCTTTCCTCAGCCTAAGGACCCTTTGAAGAATTGTTCTGTATTCAACAAAGGGAAAAGGATCAAGGATGCCTCAGAGGAGCGGAAGGAAGGAGGACTTTGTCACCCTCAGTTAGCAACTTGAGGAAGGCTATTTGAAGAGAGAGCCAGTAACATACAGTGGAAGAAGTCACCATATTTGTTCAGTAAACCTTTAAGGATACATAAAAGTGTTACAGTGATTGTCTGATGGAATAAGACATTAAGAATTTGGGACTTCTCTGGCATGTCCAGTGGTTGGGATTTCGCCTTCCAATGCAGGGGTTGTGGGTTTGATCCCTGGTTGGGGAGCTAGGATCCCACACGCCTTGTGGCCAAGAAGCCAAAACGTGAAGCAGAAGCAATATTGTAACAAATTCAATAAGGACTTTGAAAATGGTCCACATCAAAAAAAAAAAAAAAAGTCATTAAAAAAAGACATTAAGAATCTGTTTCTTAGTTTTAATTTTAACCTCACGAATACATGACTTGAATTTCTGTTTGTTATTAAGGCTACTTTTCTTCATTAGTTGTCATAACAGCTGGGCTGTTACTGGCATTTAGCACCCAGAGGCCAGGAATGCTAAAACATACTGCTTTGAAGGATAGGCACACATGTCCAAACTTCTCATCCAAAGTTCCAAGTACTAGTATCTCTTTTGAAGAATATCCCAACTCCCATAACCAGGGATCTTCTCTGCCCTTGTTGCCTTGGTTCTCTTCTTTTCTGCCGCTGGCAGAGCTTGCTGCCCTCTCAGGTAACCTGAGAGCATCACCTTGCTCCTCAGAATGTGGATGAGGACCGCCACCCTCCTCACCTCTGAGACCAGGTAATTTTGCATCCCACCTCAAACCTACTGACTCATATTCTGCATTTTAATAGTATCTCCCAGGTGATTCATATTCAAATTAAAGTTTGCATCCTCAAATACACAGTTAGGTCTGTGGAATGGTTGATCCTGGCCTGGTGACAGAATCTCCTAATTTAATGGAACAGATTTATACCAAATTAATAAAGACCTCCCCTAAGGCTCCTAAGAGAGCTTACTTCAACAAATGTCTCTGAACTGCAGGAGTTTATGAAAATTGGTTAGTGACCCTTGTGAAGCATGTGTCTTGACACACTGAAAGACTGGGGAAAGTGCAGAAGGAAACGGTGAGCAGGTATACTCCTGAGACAGCCAGGCACAGAGAAGCAAAGTCATGCTTGAGGGTTCTCACACAAACCAAGAGATGCCTAGAATCTGTGCTGGCATCAGAAGGAGGGACCAGGGCCCTCCCAATTGCTCCTCTGTTTTACCCAGGCTGCCCCTGAAAGTCTCGATGAATAAGAAGACCCTTTTTGATATTTTTTGCTTGAGAACCTAGAATTTAAGTTTACTCCAGAAGTTTGGGAAATTATTGATTAAAAACAGTAATTCGATAGCTAGATGAACAGTGTGAAGTTTAGTTCACATGTGTAACATAGAAGTTGTTTGTAAGTTGCATATTTGTTAAAAAAAAAAAGAAAGTACTAGCAAAAGAAACTCATATCCACCTCTTGTAAAATGCTTAAACAACATTAACTCTAACAGAGAAATAAAACCTTGTTCCTAAAGGCAGTGATCAGAAATTGTGCTTATCACTCCTGCCCTTTGAAAGTCTTATGTTATGCTATGAAATGGCTCTACATACCACACATAGTTAGTCTTTAAATTGTCATCGTTATATCAAAAGAGTAGCATGGTACTGTTAACTCCAAAATGTCTGAAAGTACTTTAATTCAAAACAGCACTCTCACCTGTTGGGGAGAACTTAGCAGCTCTGCCTCGTCGGGCATGAGAAGACGTGCACAGTGTTTGGTCTCATTCGTCCCAGTGCGATTCCCCTGAACCAAACTCAAAGGCATTCCCCAACCTGGGAAATTAATAAGGACCAGAAAAAAAGTATGTGTTGATTCAAGTGTATGCAGTTTACAAGCAGTTAATTTAGGCACATTAACTACAGCCACGTGCAAATAATGGTTTTTCTGTGGATCGCCGATCCCTGTTCGCTAGGTATTGATGGATCCTTCAGCTCAGAATGGTGGGTCTCCTCTAAATCTGTGTCTGGAATCCCAGCTTTCTTTTTTCTTTTTTTTTTTTTTTTTTGTGGTACGCGGGCCTCTCGCTGTTGTGGCCTCTCCCGTTGCGGAGCACAGGCTCCGGACGCGCAGGCTCAGCGGCCATGGCTCACGGGCCCAGCCGCTCCGCGGCATGTGGGATCTTCCCAGACCGGGGCACGAACCCGCGTCCCCTGCATCGGCAGGCGGACTCTCAACCACTGCGCCACCAGGGAAGCCCCCCAGCTTTCTTTTGATGTCCTGTCCACTTCTCTCAGAATCCAGGCACCCTCTCTAAAGAAGACTGCAGTGTGGCCCCTGTGGATGTCCCCCTGTTTGGGTCTAGTTCTTATAAGAGGTTTATTCCCAAGGAGCCTGCTTTGTCATTGTCTCTTCCTATTAGGAGCCTGGCTCACTGGTTGTCAAACAAACATATAAAAGGAAAAAACATCGTACCACTCATTGGCAGGGTGATCTGGAGCTGTCCTAGCAGGACAGTAGGGTTACCTCCTTCTGACCTAGCGCAAGGCCACACCAGAGCACTGGCCTCTTTGACAGGTGGCTCAGCCATTGGTCCACAGTCTACACAGAGCCCCGCCTCCGGTTTCTTCCCCAGCTGGAGTGAAGGAAACCCCACCAAAGCCTGGTTTCTTTTCAGTGCAATGGTGTTGGGAGGTAACCCAGTATAGTTGTTAGGAGCACAGGCCCTGAGCTCAAATGTGGGTCTTAACTTGACTTGTGTGATCTTGGACATGTTCCTTTACGATCTCCAAAGCTTGGTTTTCTCACCTGTAAAATGTAGCAACTCGTGTGTTTGTTGTGAGGATTAAACAAGAAAATCCACATAAAGCACTTGTCACACACAGTGCCTGACACAGAAGAGCTAGTCGCTAAATATTGGCCAGTGTTGGAAGTTAGAGTCGAGCCCCTATTTGTTCCCCTGTTCCACTCCTTTCCTTTAGAATTTGGGGATAATTTGCAAAATACAGGTGACGGTGGTCTGTGTGGTAGATCAGAAACTACCAGACATATTCTTCTCGGAAGGGTCATGTTCTAGCCTCAATTGATTGGCACTGGCAAAGGTCCCCTACGGGCACAGCATTCTAGATGGTTCTTCTTCCTAGAAGATGCTTTTTTAGAATCCAGTGCATTAAGTGAGTTTATACAGAGCCTTGAGAAATACATTATATCTACCCTTCAGAACTGGTTGCTTATAAAGAAATAAATCATTTCTTCTGAATTTGCCATGAATAACAAAGGCCTCAGCTACAGAGGCTTTCATTTGGGGCACAGAGATTGTTTTCTTTTTACATTTTAATCTCGTACACATTATATGTAATAAGGAGTGTGGGTTTCTTTTCTTCCTCATGAATACGCTTTTAAATTTTCTGCATCTGAAAATATTCTAAAATGCCGATTAAAAGCGTTGAGTCTCTGTTGTTGATGTTCTCCCCTTTGGTTGAAAGTCTTATAAAATCGATTCCTAAGGATCCTGTTCTGTCATTGCCCCTTCCTGTCAGAACTTCGCTCACTGGCTCCCCAGTACTAACTCAAAAAACTATAACAGCCATTCTGGAGGTGGCAATTCATAGCTCTTTGTTAGTATCCTTAACGTGCTCAGAAATTCTGCTGCACTGGGTCCAGAATTTATATTGTCTATAAACCCCGGGCCCAAGGGGATTCTGATGCAGGTGGTCTAAGAAGCGCAACTGTAGAAACAAAGATCTAGGCCAGGAGTCAGCAAACTACGACCCACCAGCCAAATTCGACCCACCATCTGCTTTTGTATGCCTCTTGAGCTAAGAACAGCTTTTGAATTTTTTCCAGCTTTATTGAGGTATAATTGCCATATAACATTGTGTGACTTTAAGATGCACAACATTGTGATTTTATATAGGTATATATTGCAAAGCGATCACTACACTAAGTTTCGTTAAATCAAGTTTTTGCATTTTTAAATGTTAAAAAATGTCAAAATAAGAATACTATTTTTGACAGGTGAAAATTATATGAAATTCAAATTTCAGCGTCCGTAAAATTTTGTTGGAACATAGACACACTCATTTGTTTATGTACTGTCTATTACCACTTTCCTGCTAAGCTGGCAGAGTTGAGTCATAGCAACAAAGACCACATAGCCTGCAAAGCCTGAAATATTTAATCACCTGGCCATTTGGCCATTTACCAACCAAGTTGGCCAGCCTCTGGTCTAGGTGTTCTCAGTGACTAGTGATGCTTCTTCTTAAGGATTTTTAAAAGCACCTGAGTAAGAAGTTGTTACAGTGCTTCTTTGGCACACCTTCCATAGGGAGCAGTGGAGCAGGGTGCGTGCCAAGTGGGAGGTGGAGGGAGGATTAGTCAGGCTTTGTACATCACATGAAAGAGAAAATGGTATCTACCTGTGAAGACTACCTCATTTCACTAAGGAGATGGAGTTAATACACACAGAGCAACCAAGGAGTAATAGAAGAGAGTGTATATTTACTTAAAATATAAATCCTGGGGTGCAAATAAAAGCAAGAGGATTTTAGGAAAAGAAGTACCTGGTGGTACTTCTTTTCCTAAAGGTGGACAAGGATTTAAGGTTAAAAGGGTGGCGAAAGGGGAAAGGGACTTCGCACACTGAATAGCTTTGTGAGCCATGAGAGCTTAGAGATGAGAAAGCCTGCGGCCCCTTGGAGGGATTCTTTGGGAAAAGCCCAGCTCCAATGAAAGTTCATGCTGGGAAGTAATGGGAGATAATGGTGGGTCGTGAAACAGAGACAAAGCCTGTAGGGCCTTACTGACCCAGCAAGAGAGTCAAGACTTGCTCTGATGGGAAATGATGAATAAATGTAGATGCTTGAACATGTGTTAGGAAAATGGCTCTGGGAACAATGTGGAATTATATGATGAACATGTGTTAGGAAAATGGCTCTGGCAACAATGTGGAATTAGATTTAGAAAAAAGAAAAAAGTAGCTAAGAAGTCTTTTTTTATTTTTAAATGAATATTCAGAGAGTTATGCTTTTATAGCACTTTTTACACCAACTCTGCAAGAAAAGAACAAGAACACCAAAATGGTGCAGAGAGGTGGAAGCCTTAAATAGACTTATGCCCTAAATTTTTCTTAAAGATCTCTAAAGTCTCTCTTTTTAATAATGCTGTCCCACAAAATATCTATAATCAAACTAAAGTCTGACTTTAAAACCCATGCATTTGACCATGCCTCTCCAGGCCCTGCAATTATTGGCATTTGCATCTCCTTATTTACGGAAGACTCAGTTCTCTCATCCTACAGCCCTGTTGTGTAAACATCCAGTGAAATTCCTGTTCTGATCAAAGTATCATCCTGACTGTACATTTAGTTAACACTTTTTCCCTTGAGAAGCCATTCGTTTGTTTGTAAACCTCGCAGAGGAAGACACATACACACACACAAGCTTTTTTTTTTTTTTTTAATTGTTTTACCTGGCAGGAAAAGGTAGTTACCTCTAAAGTTTATAATGGCAGCTAGTCAAAGGCAGAATGTGATATTACACAGTAGTTTAACAGGGGAAGTATAATTTCAGTGGTGGGAGACATTCAGGTAGGTAGAAGCAATTACCCAAATTGGACTTTGGCCAGAATATCTGAATTAACTGAAAAAGGTCTCATTCCCTGGCAGTGGCATCGGATCACTCATGAGCACGGATGTGAAGTTCCAGCTTTAAGCTGGTGAAAGGCTCAGGTATAAAGTTTAAATACAGACAGCAATGCCTTGTATTTTGTCTATAACCAATTAATTTACCTACCATACCAAAGTCTCTGAGAGAAGTTCTTGCTACCCCTTCTTCTTCTTTTTTTTTTTTAAATACATCGTACACTTCCTCTTGTTGTTCTCTGACATTTTAACTCAAAATGCCTGGGGTCAGGAAGGACCTCGACACTGGACAATGCTAGGGGCACCATTCACATAGAATCTATGTCCTAGACCTGTGGGTGCTACTCAAAGTATAGCCCGTGGATCAGTATCATCCAGAAACTGTCGTCACCAGTGCTCAAAAATAAATGTAAGAAACTGAAAGTAAGGATTTAAAACTTTTATAGCAAACTAACTCAAATAATTTTATGTCTGTTGAAGCATTTTTTTTTTAATTGGGGCTTTGTATTTTTTTATTTTAATTTTCTAATCATTGTTTTCAAGTGTTCGCTCTTGGTGGATTAGACTCTTCTTTTTAATGGTCATTTGTCAGAGATATTTGAGAAACACTGTCTTATGTGAACGGTGCCCCCAGGATTTGTGCCGTGTGGCTGCAGGTGCGGGAACCAAGATCTGCCGTTGGAGATTCAAAGAACTAAAAAACTTTTAATTTCCCTAGAAATATTTTGATCACGTGGAGGGGAGGGGGGCTATGATCACATGAAGCCCTAGCCCAGAATGCTTTGTAGATCAGGGTGTTTGGGAAGAAATTAGCCTCTCTCTGGCCAGCCCTCATCGAATATGATTTGGTTTTGAAGCAGTCTTACCCCCAGCCAATTAGTCAGGCTGTTTCACTTTAGGAATTATGCCCTAAAATAACTACTTCTAAAACTCCGAGGTGCAGAGAGATGAACACTTGGAGCCAGATACACAGTAAGTGCTCAAAAAATATTTTTTAGTAAGTATTATTTTTAGAAATGCTAAGACAATTTGTGTGGAAAGGGCCTTTATCGGACAGCTATCTAGATTGAGTCTGCTGATCATAAACAGGCATAGTGGTCCTAGCAATGGACTGACGGACAAGCCTCCTGGTGTGGGTAAATGAAAAGTTGAAATCTCAGAAAACGGGGGAAAGAACTCAAGCTGGAGGTCTGCTGCAGCCTGACAACCAGTTTCTGGGTGAGTAGTCAGGATTGAGTCTTAGAGTAGTAGTAGAGCATCCCAAAAAGGGACTCCAGGGAAGCCATGCTCAGAAGTACAAGCTGGCCGGTCATTTGTTTCCAGGACATCTGCTGGGCCTGGGCCAGCTGAGCTGGTTCTGAGTGAATTAGAAGTGAGCAGAGAAGAAGGAGAGAAGGAGCCAGACCCAGGGGCTTTTACCCAGCTGGAGATAACAGATGGGGATCTGGAGAACATGTGGGCATGACTGCCAGCTGTGGTGACTTGAACCTCAGTCACAGGCAGAGAGCTAGTAAATTTCCAGACACTTACTCACCATGAGGCTTTGACTCTTTAGAATTGAGACTTTTGAAATAAGGCAGAAGTAGGAAAACTATGCAATTATTTACTGGTACGCTTCCACCCAAAAAAACATATTGGATGAAATAAAGCCAAAAAGAGCTTTTAGGGCTCTTTCTGTAAAATGTAAAGGATTATGAAGAATAATGAGTGGAGATCTCTCTCTCTAGTCCACACAACATAATAGCTCACTTGAGAAGTCATCTCTGGGTGAAAACTTTCCTTTTAACTATTTTAAGGAAACAGTATTTCTTTTGCTCCTGCATAGACTACACTGTTCATTGCTCCTATACCCCACCCCACCCCCAGGTGAAGCAGATCAATCCAAAACCATAAACATACCAACTGAACAAACTCTTCTATTTCACAATGAAATCTGTGTACTCTTTCTTCTGCAGTAATTGAGAATGAAAGTGTTGCTGTAACATTGCCTTTGACTCAGGCAATCTGGGGCTTTACATGATTTTAATCCAAGGGATGGTAAACGTACAGAGGGCAATTGCTTTTGCACGTCGTCTGTTGTACCAAGTCTTTGTCAGCCTAAAAGCCGTGGGGGCAGTTTTGTTTTATTTAGTTAGTTAGTTTTATTTATTTATTTGGCTGCGTTGGGTCTTAGTTGCAGCACGCAGGATCTTCGTTGCAGCATGCGGGATCTTTCATTGCGGTGCCCAGGCTTCTCTATTTGCAGCACGTGGGCTCCTCTCTAGTTGTGGCACGGGGGCTCCAGAGTGCATGGGCTCAGCACTTGCAGCATGTGGGCTCTCTAGTTGTGGCACGTAGGATCTCTAGTTGTGGCACACAGGCTCAGTAGTGGCAGCGCGCAGGCTTAGTTGCCCTGTGGCATGTGGGATCTTAGTTCCCCATCCGGGGATCGAACCCGCATCCACTGCATTGGAAGGTGGATTCTCAACCACTAGACCACCAGGGAAGTCCACAGTTTTGTTTTAAGATAGTGTCCTAAATGCTTGGAAAAAGCAGTGGCTCTGATAAGAACAGACTTAATAATGATGACACATATAACAGTGATATACTCATCCAGTCCCTTCCCAGTTATGGATTAAAGAATGCACAAGTCCTGTGCTAGGTTCCTACTGGCTTTTATACCATAAATTTATCTGTTCTCATTTTAATGCAGAAAAAAAAAGAAGGGTAATATAGAATACTAGCCATAAATCATAAAAAAAAGAGACTTGTGGCATTAACACTCAATGGTTTTGGTGAAGTAAATTATCTCATTGGGTCCTTATCAATATTTTAATGGTGATCTTTGATTATTTAGCACATTTATTAATATTTTAATATTGTTTTAAAATTATTATTAATATTTCTTTAAACTATTTGATAGTATACTCTTTAAATTCTCTGTTAATATTTTTTCAAAGTCTCAGAACTTTTGAAAATTACCCTCTAAATTGGATGTGGTACCACAATTTATAACTTCCTTCTTTATAAGTACTTTCAGAAAAGAGTTCCTATTTCCAGAAATTTCAAAGCTGATTCTTTTAAAAAACACATCTCTGAATGGCTCTCCAGACTTACAGGTCGAGTATGTGAGCATTTTTTTTTCTTTTCTTTTCTTTTTTTTCAGTACAGAAGACTCTTTTTTTTTTTTTTAACATCTTTATTGGAGTATAATTGCTTTACAATGTTGTGTTAGTTTCTGCTGTATAACAAAGCGAATCAGTTATACATATACATATGTTCCCATATCTCTTCCCTCTTGCGTCTCCCTTCTTTAATTGGAGTAAAATTGCTTTACAATGTTGTGTAAGTTTCTGCTGTATAACAAAGTGAATCGGCTATATGTATACATATATCCCCATATCCCCTCCCTCTTGCATCTCCCTATCCCACCCCTCTAGGAGGTCACAAAGCACCGAGCTGATCTCCCTGTGCTATGCAGCTGCTTCCCACTAGCTATCTATTTTACATTTGGTAGTGTATATATGTCAGTGCTACTCTCTCGCTTTGTCCCAGCTTACACTTCCTACTCCCCGTGTCCTCAAGTCCATTCTCTATGTCTGTGTCTTTATTCCTGTCCTGCCCCTAGGTTCATCAGAACCTGTTTTTTTTTTTTTTTTTTTTTTTTTAGATTCCATATATATGTGTTAGCATACGGTATTTGTTTTTCTCTCTCTGACTTACTTCACTCTGTATGACAGTCTCTAGGTCCATCCACCTCACTACAAATAACTCAATTTCATTTATTTTTATGACTGAGTAATATTCCATTGTATATATGTGACACATCATCTTTATCCGTTCATTGTACAGAAGACTCTTGAAAGTGGAGAGCATTTTACCTAAAGGTGAAATAACAAATGGTCTAGGGAACAGAGTGAGAAAACATACATGTTTTTCTAATGTTCCTAAAGGAAGAATGATGTAATGAAAACAATATAGGCTGAGGACTCATAAGTCCTAAAAAAATGAAGCCCCCAGCTGTGGCAGCTGCTCACCCAGAGACACTGTGGAACAGGCAGAGAAGGGGAGGCCCATCTACTTCACCTCCTTGACTCTCCAGGCAGTGATTAGGTTACCGATGATCTGCAAAAATATCGACGTTTGTGTTGTTCATGATCATGTTTCACAGGCTTTTTTCTCGTATGATTATTTTCTGTTGATTTCTTCAGCCCAGGGTAAGAATATGATCTGTGCACTCAAGAGACTTATATTCTTGTATTCTAGTCAGCACAGAATAGACTGTGGTACCCGACAGACACAGTGCTCTGATTTCATCCTACCCTCTGTACTGACTAGAAGGAAACCTATGAGTCCTTTCTCTGAGTTTGAATGACAGCCTTGATATGGTCTTTCTTATGTCCTTGTTCAAAAGAAGGAATGATTGGAGAGGGCAAGAATAGAGGAAAGGAGTGACTATTTAGAGGTCATTTACAGTAGTGTAGGCAAGCAGTTATGAGGCTTTGGAGTTCTGATTCCAATAGTAGGAGCGAGGGTGGAAAGAAGACATGAGTACAGGAGATACCAGGGATATGGAAACCTTCAGGACTGATGGAATGTGAAGGAGGGAGGAGAAGACTCATTTGGGAGGAGCCCAAGGTTTCCAGCTTAGACAACTGGGTGATTGCTTGTGCCTTTTTTTTTTTTTTTTTTTTTTTTTGCGGTACGCGGGCCTCTCACT
>NC_041218.1:87781984-87791903 GCF_002837175.3 Physeter macrocephalus
CTCTCACTGTTGTGGCCCCTCCCGTTGCGGAGCACAGGCTCCGGACGCGCAGGCTCAGCGGCCATGGCTCACGGGCCCAGCCGCTCCGCGGCACGTGGGATCTTCCCGGACCGGGGCACGAACCTGCGTCCCCTGCGTCGGCAGGCGGATTCTCAACCACTGCGCCACCAGGGAAGCCCTGCTCGTCCTTTTATAGATTCAAGGACTGTTGAAGGTAAAGGAAGCTTTAGAGGGAAGAGACTGCATGTCTGGTTGTAGCCCTATAGAATGGTCAGTGCACATATAGACGGACACGTGGGCTTGACCTCAGGGGAAGGATGGGCTGATTTAGAAATCTTAAAGCGTAGGAGAAGCCCTGCAGGTAAATAAGCTCACCTCAAGGGAGTGTGTCAGTGAGAGGAGAAAAGGGGGCGAGGACAGAGGAAGCGGGTGTAGGAGATGCAGCAACATCAACTGTTACCTTTCTTAGCAAGTAAGCTGTCCAGACCGACAATGCTGGGCCTGCAGTTGTCATCTGATGACTGTTGGTTTAATGGTGAATAAGTAAATGAACGAGTGAGTGAGCAGTTGAGTGAGAAACAAGGGATACATGGGGCTGAGGAGTGTTGATAGTAGAGCTCAGGATGAGAAAGACAGCACTACAAATTATTCTCAGGCAGACAGAAACTAAAGCCATGAGAGTGAAGGAGAGCCCAAGGGAACAAGTGTAAAGTGAGAAAATAAGGACCTAGGAGTGAACCCTGATCTCGTTAAAAAGGTAGACGCTGCAGGTTCTCCACGCTCCCCTGTAGGACATCAGTCATCGTTAGAGCGGCCCGTCGTCAGGAGAAGTGGCTGGAGTCACAGTGTGACTTTCAGCCACGCAAAAGGAGGACAATGTTCTAGTTCCCCTTCATGTGGGAGGCGGGTGAGGACAGAGGAGGCGTGAAATGTCGGCTGTGATGAAGTACCAGATTCTGCAGGAGCGCCTCGTACCACAGAGCGTGGCTCTCCACTGGTTAATTCCAGTAGAAAAAAATCCAGATGCAGCCTATCCAGTCGCCACTGAAGCAGAATCCGAGGTGGACATCAGCCCACAGCACTACTGCGTCTTCAGAAAGCAAATCAGACCCACCGAGTTCCTAGGTGGGTCTGGGTGACACAAACGTGCTTTATCTGTCATGTGCAGGTGACACAAAGTGGCTCACACTCTTTGAAACCCTGTGTATCTTTAGATAGTGAGGTCGTTAGAAACCTGAAAGCTTCCATCTTTTGTAGGTATCTTTTCTTAAAGTGACTTAAAGATAAGGGGAAATTACTCAAAAATAAGCTGACAACTGAATGGAATTCTATTCAACTGAAAAGTATTTATCGTGGGATCACTAAGAATTCTTAACAATAAAGGTAGTTTTGCCAGTGCAAGATGTGGCCCCTGTCTTCCCTGATTTCCTTAAGATTAAAATCAAAGCAAATCATGGTTTGATTTAGCTTAGAGGTCAGCTAGTGAGAGGGGAGTTTCAGAGCTGATTTACCCCCTTCTCGGAAAGCTCTGTATCACTTCTGATACTGAGGCACATCTAGCGGTAAGGTCATCAGCTCTGTGATGATTCGGTGAGACACACTCTGTGTCCACATCTGGAAAATGAGAAATCAGGTGGCTGGAGAGTCCCCTCTGGCTCCAACACGCTGTCAACTTATAATACTTATGACACCTTGGGTGTCAGGGCCCAAGCACGGCAACTGCTGACGGCGCGAGAGTCTTCCTTTCATTCTGTCATCTCTGAAATAGGATGATAACTTGAGAGTTGTGAAGGGCTTTGTTCTCTGCCCAGCACATCTACCTTCTTCAGTTCCAGATGTCTTTGTCTCTCCTGCCCTTTCCAGTTATTCCAACCTACCCATGTGGGACTTCACCGGGTCTCTAATTGACTTAACTTTCTTTCCTAAGCAGAGTGGCACCTTGGGGGTGATGCCCCTTCTGGTGGTGTCTCTAAGGTGCAAATAAATACATACTAGGTCATGATGTACCTAGTAACTCTTCCTCCATGCCTATAGCCCCCAGTGTCGTGCATCCTCAGGTGGTCACTGCTGCTGGTTGTTTCTGTCCCATTGACTGTAAAACCAATAAGTAATGCCCAAATCGATATTGCACGTGTACTTGCTGATCTCGAAGATCTTAGGACAAGATCATAGCAATTAACTAGTCTACTAATTGCATAATAGTCTGTCATTGTGCTATGACAGACTGCTGGAAGAAACTCTAGACTTGGAGTCAGAGAGGATGTGGGTGAGTCTTGGTTCTGCCACCTCCCTCTTGCATGCCTGTAGGCAGGACACCATCAGAACCTGTGTTGTCTGTAAGATGCTTGTAATCATTCCTTCCTGTCTTCTTCACAGGGATTTCGTAAGGAATATATGGCAGTATACCCCAAACTACCATTTAAATGATAAACTGCTAAAGAAATAAGATTTTTCTCAGAAATTAAATTTTTTTAGTATTAGTAAAAACGCATTTTGACATTTTTTAAAAAAATTAATTCAACAAATATTTAGTGACCACCTGCTATATGCTAGGTACTGTGCTAGGAACTGGAGAATCAAGAAGGAACAAAAATACAGATACGACCCCTGCCATCAGGGGAATTTTAAACGCCTGGGGGAGAGAGAGTTGTCACAAGAAGCTATATTCTTACCAATTAGTGATCTTGGCCATGGAAATGGGAAGAAAGAGGAGTGTTGAGAGGTTCACGGAGCTGAGAGCCTCTAGTTACGGGATTTGGCTTAGAGAGGTCCAGGATGCCTTGCCTAAGAAGGGACCCTGGAAACAAGATCTAAACAATAAACGGGTAAACCAGGTGCTGAGGGTAGGGAAGCAGGTTCAAAGACCTCATGGTGAGAGGAAGCCTGCACGGTCTGAGGGACTAAAAGAAGGTCTCTGACACTAAAGTAGAGAAAGCAAAGCAGGTGAGAGTCCAGAGCAAGGCAAGTCTAGAAAGATGGTTGGGAAATAGACAGGTTCTATAGTGGATTTTCACTTTGTTCTTTCCAGTGCCAGGAAGCTGATTACAGAGTTTTAAGTATAGGAGCAACATGATAGGATTTGGGCTCTGAAAAAGATTACTGTGACTACATTGTGTGTAACCGAACCAAGCGAAAGGAGATTGGCAGCAGTGACTTAATGGTAGTTTGGACTCAGATGCATCATTGGAGGTGAGAATTGAGGAATATTTAGGAGTAACCACAGGACTTGAAATCAAGTTGAATTGCAGTGGTGTAAGTTGAGATGTATTTAATATTATACTTATTCTTTGAATCAACCGTTCGAATCATGTCCCAGGGTAAATGGTGACGTTTTCCTCATCAAGACATTATGACAGATGAATTACACTTTTTTCCCCACTTGAGATAATGACTATTTTCCTCCAAGGCTTTTTTTTTTCCGGTTTTATTGAGGTATAATTGACAAATGAAATTATATATCATGGTGATCTGATATTGCGAAAAGGTTTCTCGCATCTAGTTAATTAACACATCCATAGTTGTTAACACTGTACTGTGTAATGAAATTTGCTAAGAGAACTTAAATGTTCTCACCGCCACCCCCCAAATTACACTTGTCTGAACATTGACACTATGACCAAGCACTGACGCTATTGACTGCTGTCTGCCTTTGATCCCTTTGGTATTTTCCAGTTAATACTATGACTATTTCATTTTTTAGGTATCAGTGAGAAAAATTAGCATGTTTACTTGAAACATGTAGCGGAATGACAAAGCTAATGCCTATAACTGCTGTGCCTTTGAAGTTTATCCCAGTCTTATTCATAATGTTAATTGGCGAATTCTCCCATTAACCAAAGGCAGTCCACATGCTGTGCATTTTGAAAGGGCAAATCTGTGAAAGAATTGTACTTCATTAAGGAAATCTCGTTCAGCGCTGATATTAATAAAAATAGTCTCCACTTTAAAGCAGGGTGGCAAATACATGGCCCACAGGCTCACCTGCCACCCCTCCATCCTCCCATTTCCATGTCTGGGATGCTAATTGATAAAGGTTTGATTTCCTACTGAGGCTGTTGAAGAATCCTCCTCCACCCAACTCTGGAGGCAGCCAGTTGATCAGAGCTGGCATGAGAGTTGGAACTCATTTGTCATCCCCATTTTAACGCTATGTAAATCCTCTGTTCCCCCAAAAAAATAATTAGCCTAAGGGCATATTTATTTAGGTTTTCCTCCCAGCACAGATAAGGTTTTCTGGTTTTCGTCAACGAGATCTGCTGTTCCTTGTCTTAGCTCACCTGAGCTCACAGGCAGTTGTGGATGTTTCCAGTCAACTGACAGTCCTGCCTCAAGCACCGGCGTCTCTTATTCTCTGCCGCAGAAATTTCTGTGGCACTACAGGTGCTTCCTCAGCCTTAAGCAGGGACAACCCACAGGAGGAAAGTTCTGATGTGTGCTCCCCGTGGCTTCTCAGAAGATCCACATGGGAAGTCCCAGGTGCTCACAGTGATATCCACTCATTAGTATTTCACTTCCCTGATTCACTTTCCTCCTTCATCATTTCTGCTTCCTAAGGTCACCCGAGTCCTCATGCCAGGGTCTGCTTTTGGAAAAACCCGAACTAAAATGGCATCTTTTGCCTTCGTGTTATGTAAAACATTGATTCACAAACTGCAGTCAGTGAAGTCCCTCTATGCAAAGTCCCACAGGAGAACCTGGGCGATAAGAATGGCGTGGGAGGGGGAGAGAAAGAAACAAACTCAACTGCACCATGAATTCCCACCACAAAGCAAACAAAATTTTTATCTGTTTTGTGATTGATTGAAAAATACATTCCAAGGGCAATCCTATTGGTACTATCCACCTGCAGTGCTTAAGTGATGCTAATCAGGGATACCCCAACCTTAAATGAAGATCAAGCCTTAGCTGGTTAAGTTAGTTGAAATAGGAGATAAACTTCAGTTCTGCCTGTATTTCAGACCTTAGTTTATAAATAGCAATATATAAATAAATAACATAAATAGATAATATATAATGTTATATTTGTCTATATAACATATAGACAAATAGAAATAAAATTGTTCTTTGTAAGAAGTTCTATTTAAGATGACATCAGGCCAAGGAATCTTCTGTATGCTTTCTCCAAATTACTCAGTAAAGTGCCACGGATACATAGAAAAGAAAATGTCAGGGATTCACAGATTCTAGCATTTATAAGACTGCTCAGGTACTGCTTAGTTGTACTTAAACCTCTTCCCTGATGAATAGTCACTCTCATTTCCCAACTACTCTCTTTCAACCTGTTCTGAAGTCTCAAATCCCAGAGCACAGCATAGCAAAAAGTAGAGAGGCAAGGGTGATGAACACTTGCCTCTTGGAGCAGTGGTGCAATTACATTAAGCACCAAAGACGGAGGCAGAACTATACGAAGCCTTCGGGGTAGTATATAGAGACCATCTCAAAACTTTTTACAACACAAGTGTTTCTCGTCAAACCAAGCAAACAAAATTAGGAACTTGTGTCAGAGAGAAGTCTCCCCATGGTCCAGCAAAGCTAAGTGACACCCTTGCCAGTGGAAGTCTGGCTACAAGCTTTGCACATGTGTTCACTGTTGTATGAAATCCAAAATGGGCATTATTTCACACAATTGAGTAAGCAGCAGTGGAGGCCATGAGCCCGAATCTGGAAAAATGTTCCCTTTAAAAAAACAAAAACAAAAATGTAAAGCCCAGCATGGACCATACAACAAAAAGCTAAGCATGTAAGAAGGGGATAATTATAATTAGCCTTGAAGATCAGGAGGAGGATCATGACACTGAAATAGATTTACTGCAGACAACAGAAGAAAATGAGAAAACATGCTTGGAATCCTCAGATGTTAGAAGATGTAACATTTGAAAAAACAGAAACGGGCAGAGCAGGCTGAAATGCAAAAACCAAGCAAAGTGATGCTTGACGAAGTAAAAAGGCCATAATAAACACATCTGGGGGCTTGAAGTTACCTCGGAAAATTAAGATGTTCATTAGAATCAGTAACAGGTAGAACTGATACTGCAAGAAGTTAATGGTGTAGAGACCCACTTGAAGAGTTTCACAGTTACAGAGCAGCAGGTCTCCAGCTTTATTCCATCTCAACAGCAATCACATGCACAACACTCTTCTACCAGTATTAATGTTCTTGATATAGAGTCTCAAACATGAGGCCAAGCAAGGTGCGGAGGAGGGCAGGTCCAAGTAACCAGAGGAGGAGGAAAGGAAATGAAGTGTGAACCAGGAGCTTCGATTATGGCCCCTTGGAAGAGAGAGAGAGGCATAGCATACTTTTGATAAATATTGTTGGACAAATAAGAGAAAAAGAAATTAAAGAGAAACTTAAAAAAGGAAAAGTCAAGGTCAAATCTACAAATAATAGAATATTCTTTGAGCAGTACTTCTCAAATGTGCATGTGAATCACCTGGGGGGGGTGGTCTCATTAAATTACAGATTTGATTCAGTTGGTCTGGAGTCTGAGGTTCTGGATTCCTATCAAGTTCCCAAGTGAAGCTGATGCTGCAGGTCCTCACACCCTGTCTTGAGTAGAAAGACTTCAGAGGAAGCCTGAAGCAGGTGCAGTCACTATATTCCAGGAAATACTTCACTAAAACAAATTCACACTCAGGCACATTATAGAAATTTATAAGGCATTTAAGAGGATAAAGAAAATAGTTCACAATTATTCAGGGAAGAAAAAGGTTCTTGCAAATCAACAAAAGTTGAGTGGATCCAGGCTTGTCCTCAACATTACAAAATGTCAGAGGACAACAGAAAAATCCCACAATCTTTGAAAGAAAGAAGTTGCGATCTAAGAATTTATTAATGAAACTAGAATTCATATGCAAGTGCTTAGAAAAGATACCATGTATTTAGTTTTTCTATTGCTGCTATAATAAATTACTACAACTTTCATGGCTTAAAATGACACAGACTTAATATCTTCCAGCACTGTGGGTCAGAAACCCAACATGGGTCTCACTGGCTAAAATCAACACGTCAGCACAGCAGCATTCTTTTCCGGAGCCTCTAGAGGCGAATCCATTTCTTTGCCTTTTCCAGTTTCTGGAACTAGCCACAACTTGTGGCTTTTTTCCTCCATTTTCAAAGCCAGCGATGGCAAGTTGCCATCTCTGTCTATCTGCAGCCAGGAAAGGTTCTCCACTTTTAAGAATTTATGTGGTTGGGTTGGGCCCACCTGGATGATCTCAAATGCTATCCTTATCTCAAGATCCTTAACGTCAAACACATCTGCAAAATCCCTCTAGCCATGTGATGTAATATATGTACTGGTTTTGAAGATTAGAGACCTCTTTAGGAGGCCACTATTCTACCTACAATATCAAACATATGCTGTTTCTGAAAAATTTGAGTACATATACTAACAGAGAACCAAAGTTCACAACCCCAAAATGAGGAAATAGTAGTATAAAAGGAATTGTGGGAGGAGGAATCAAGATGGTGGAAGAGAAGGACATGAAACTAAGCTCCTTCCACAAATACATCAAAAATACATCTACATGTGGAACAGTTCTCACAGAATATCTTACTGAACCCTGGCAAAAGGAAATGGTGAGCATTAAAACCAAGTTAGTTGATTAATCTGAGTAATTATTGTATAAATAGTTACAGGAAAATGCAAAGTTAGAAACAACTCATTTTAAAAATTATGATATAATCATTGTAAACTGGGGGTACATTTGTTAGTGGATCACAGAGACTGTTGAGTGAGATTAAAGTGGGCTACCTTACTCCTCTAACCAGTATAGAAGGAACTTGATGGAAAATCCTAATGGGATGAAAATAATTATTTACTTTGTTTAGCAAAGCAAAGCAAATCAAAACAAGCTATACTCCGTATAGCAAAAGGGAGCTTAAAAGAACTTAAAGGGCATCTTAAACGACCTTAAAAGGAAGCTTAAAACAGAAAAAATAAATAAATAAAAATTTTTAAAAAACAACAACTAAGAGAAGAAAATAAATGCATCTGTTGTGACAATAAATTGTTGAATACCTTTCTGAAAAGGCAGACTTCTATTTTGTAAAAAAAAGAATTCAAAATGCATCAAAGCCATTAAATGGAAGAGTGTACCATTTTATTTATTTTAAGTTTTATTCTATTTTTTTATAGAGCAGGTTCTTATTAGTTATCCATTTTATACATAATAGTGTATATATGTCAATCCCAATCTCCCAGTTCATCACACCATGACCACCACCCAGCCACTTCCCACCCTTGGTGTCCATATGTTTGTTCTCTACATCTGTGTCTCTTTTTCTGCCCTGCAAACAGGCTCGTCTGTACCATTTTTCTAGGTTTCACATATATGCATTAATATTAGTGGCTGTATCAATTTACATTCCCACCAACAGTGCAAGAGGGTTCCCTTTTCTCCACATCCTCTCCAGCATTTGTTGTTTGTAGATTTCTTGATGATGCCCATTCTAACTGTTGTGAGGTGATACCTCATTGTAGTTTTGATTTTCATTTCTCTAATAATTAGTGATGTTGAGCAGCTTTTCATGTGCTTCTTGGCCATCTGTATGTCTTCTTTGAAGAGGTGCCTATTTAGGTCTTCTGCCCATTTTTTGATTGGGTGTGTTTTTTTTTTTTTTAACTATTGAGCTGCGTAGGCTATTTATATATTTTGGAGATTAATCCTTTGTCCGTTGATTCATTACCAAATATTTTCTGCCATTCTGAGGGTTGTCTTTTTGTCTTGTTTATGGTTTCCTTTGCTGTACAAAAGCTTTTAAGTTTCATTAGGTCCCATTTGTTTATTTTTGGTTTTACTTCCATTACTCTAGGAGGTGGATCAAAAAAGATCTTGTTGTGATTTATGTCAAAGAGTGTTCTTCCTATGTTTTCCTCTAAGAGTTTTATGTCCAGTCTTACATTTAGGTCTCGAATCCATTTTGAGTATATTTTTGTGATTGGTGTTAGGGAGTGTTCTAATTTCATTCTTTTACATGTAGCTGTCCAGTTTTCCCAGCACTCCTTATTTAAGAGACTGTCTTTTCTCCATTGTGTATCCTTGCCTCCTTTGTCCTACATTAGTTGACCATAGGTGCATGGGTATATCGCTGGGCTTTCTATCCTGTTCCATTGATCTATATTTTGTTTTTGTGCCAGTACCATACTGTCTTGATTACTGTAGCTTTGTAGTATAGTCTGAAGCCAGGGAGTCTCATTCCTCCAGCTCTGTTTTTTCCCCTCAAGACTGCTTTGGCTATTCGGGGTCTTTTGTGTCTCCATACAAATTTTAAGAATTTTTTGTTCTAGTTCTGTAAAAAAATGCCATTGGGAATTTCATAGGGAGTGCATGGAATCTGTAGATTGCTTTGGGTAGTATAGTCATTTTCACAATATTGATTCTTCCAATCCAAGAGTGACAGTTTTACTTCTTCTTTTCCAATTTGTATTCCTTTTATTTCTTTTTCTTCTCTGATTGCCATGGCTAGGACTTCCAAAACTATGTTGAATAAACGTGGTGAGAGTGGACATCCTTGTATTGTTCCTGATCTTAGAGGAAATGCTTTCAGTTTTTCCCCATTGAGAATGATGTTTGCTGAGGGTTTGTCGTTATGCCCTTTATTATGTTGAGGTAGGATCCCTCTATGCCAACTTTCTGGTGAGTTTTTATCATAAATGAGTGTTGAGTTTTCTCAAAAGCCTTTTCTGCATCTATTGAGATGATCATATGGTTTTTCTCTTTCAATTTGTTGATATGGTGTATCACATTGATTGATTTGCATATATTGAAGAATCCTTGCATTCCTGGGATAAATCCCACTAGATCATGGTGTATGATCCTTTTAATGTGTGTTGGATTCTGTTTGCTAGTATTTTGTTGAGGATTTTTGCATCTATATTCATCATTGATATTGGTCTGTAATTTTCTTTTTTTT
>NC_041218.1:87792031-87793150 GCF_002837175.3 Physeter macrocephalus
ATCACAGTTTCAATTTCATTCCTTGTGATTGGTCTGTTCATATTTTCTATTTCTTCCTGTTTCAGTCTTGGAAGGTTATACCTTTCTAAGAATTTGTCTATTGGCATACAGTTGCTTGTAGTAGTCTCTTAGGATGCTCTTTATTCCTGCAGTGTCTGTTGTAACGTCTCCTTTTTCATTTCTAATTTTATTGATGTGAGTCCTCTCCCTCTTTTTCTTGATGAGTCTGGCTAATGGTTTATCAATTTTGTTTATCTTCTCAAAGAACAGCTTTTAGTTTTATTGATATTTGCTATTGTTTTCTTTGTTTCTATTTCATTTATTTCTGCTCTGATCATTACCATTTCTTCCCTTCTACTACCTTTGGGTTTTGTTTGTTTTTCTTTCTCTAATTCCTTTAGGTGTAAGGTTAGATTGTTATTTGAGATTTTCTTGTTTCTTGAGGTAGGCTTGTATTGATATAAACTTCCCACTTAGCACTGCTTTTGCTGCATCTCATAGCTTTTGGATTGTCATGTTTTCATTGTAATTTGTCTCTAAGTATTATTCGATTTCCACTTTGATTTCTTAAGTGATCTCTTGGTTATTTAGTAACATATTGTTTAGCCTCCATGTGTTTGTATTTTTTACAGATTTTTTCCTGTAATTGATATCTAGTCTCTTAGCATTGTGGTTGGAAAAGATACTTGATACAATTTCAATTTTCTTAAATTTACCAAGCCTTGATATGTGACCCCAGATATGATCTGTCCTGAAGAATGTTCTATGTACACTTGAGAAGAAAGTGTAATCTGCTGTTTTTGGATGGAATGTCCTGTAAATATCAGTTAAATCTATCTTGTGTATTGTGTCATTTAAAGCTTCTGTTTCTTTATTTATTTTCATTTTTGATTATCTGTCCATTGGTGTGAGTGAGATGTTAAAGTCCCTCCCTATTATTTGTTACTGTCGATTTCCTCTTTTACAGCTGTTAGCAGTTGCCTTATGTATTGAGGTGCTCCTATTTTGGGTGCATATATATTTTTAATTGTTATATCTTCTTCTTGGATTGATCCCTTGATCATTATGTAGTGTCCTTCCTTGTCTCTTGTAACATTCTTTATTTAAAGTCTATTTTAT
>NC_041218.1:87793186-87793652 GCF_002837175.3 Physeter macrocephalus
TTTGTTTTTGTAGGTCCTTTTCTTCTCTTGTGTTTCCCACTTAGAGAAGTTCCTTTAGCATTTATTGTAGAACTGGTTTGGTGGTGCTGAATTCTCTTAGCTTTTCCTTGTCTGTAAAGCTTTTGATTTCTCTGTTGATTCTGAATGAGATCCTTGCTGGTTAGAGTAATCTTCATTGTAGGTTCTTCCCTTTCATCACTTTAAATATGTCATGCAACTCCCTTCTGGCTTGTAGAGTTTCTGCTGAGAAATCAGCTGTTAACCTTATGTTAGTTCCCTTGTATGTTATTTGTCGTTTTTCCCTTGTTGCTTTCAATAATTTTTCTTTGTCTTTAATTTTTGTCAGTTTGATTACTATGTGTCTTGACGTGTTTCTCCTTGGATTTATCCTGCCTGGGACTCTCTGCACTTCCTGAACTTGGGTGGCTATTTCCTTTCCCATGTTAGGGAAGTTTTTGACTATAAT
>NC_041218.1:87793878-87798198 GCF_002837175.3 Physeter macrocephalus
TTATTCTGCTGTTGATTCCTTCTAGTGTATTTTTCATTTCAGTTATTGTGTTGTTCATCTTTGTTTGTTTGTTCTTTAATTCTTCTAGGTCTTTGTTAAACATTGCTTGCATCTTCTTGATCTTTGCCTCCATTGTTTTTCCGAGGTCCTGGATCATCTTCACTGTCATTATTCTGAATTCTTTTTCTGGAAGGTTGCCTATCTCCCTTCATTTAGTTGTTTTTCTGGGGCTTTATCTTGTTCCTTCATCTGGTACATCGCCCTCTGCCTTTTCATCCTGTCTGTCTTTCTGTGTATGTGGTTTTTGTTCCACAGGCTGCAGGATTGTAGTTCTTCTTGCTTCTGCTATCTGCCCTCTCCACGGTACCATTTTAAATTGGTAAAATGTAAAGTGCATTTTTATGTAGTTCCCCCTGCAATAATCTGTATTATTGTCTTTACTTTGTCACAGATAAGGAATCTGAGCCTTATATCAGGGAATGGCCATCCAGGCGTGAGCCTCAGAGTAAATCCAGAGTCTCACTCAGAGCCTGGGAGTTAATCCTGGGGTACACGCCCTCCCAAGTATGTGTGAGACCACGTAACTAGTGGCAGGTGGAGCTGGGACTAGAGCCCAAGTCAGTTTTACCCCATATTCTGTGTGCACGACCCCTCCACTCTACTGTCTGAGAAATTATTTTTCTGTTTGCATCTTTGTCTCATCCCTCTGAACCAAACATTTTGACAGAGGTTATTTTTGTTCTCTCCTCCAGTTTCCCTGCATACCCAGAGCCCCTACAAACCCCCACTGATTTTGCCACTTTCACCCACTGTGAGTAAATTCTCCTACTCAGTCCCATTCCTGCCCCATGGTGTAGACCCTGGAGGTTTCCCGCATAGACCTGCTCCAGCCTCTTGATAAGGACTTGGAGGCTGTTTCTCTCTTAATTAAGGTTAATTGCTCCCCTTTGCACTCTAGATCCCATCTCTCATCTCGTCGTGAAATAATTCCACCTATTATCCCCTTTCCTCCTGAATCTTCAGACTCTGTTCAGGTACCTTCTCATCAGAATGTATGCTTCTCCTAAAAGAATTCTTCCCTTCATGGGCAGCTTTATTATCTCATAGATACTTCTCAGTTTCACTTCCTCACTTTCCATTCAGACCCCCTGAAATCTGATTTCTGTCTCTGTCCTAACAATCAGCTGCTTCCACTGAGGCCACCTGTGACACTCATGTTTCACAAACCACTTAAAGCCTTGTTTTATGAGTATTTCTGTTGACTACTTCTTGAAACCTTCTGTTTACCTGGCTCCCAGCCATTCATTCCTTCTACATACCCTGAGGAGTTCTCTTCCCATGCTATGCAAATTTGGTATATCGGTTTAAGTTTTACCTGACATATCTCTAATCACGACACTCCTACCGAGCCCTGGAAAAGAGAGCAAACTACTACGTGTCTTCACCTGAACCCAAATTAACTTTGGTTCAAACTTCAAAATGTATTTCAGCTACATACGAACTCAAACTCCCAAAGGCACCTCAAACTCATTTTGCCCATAACTCAACTTTCTAGACTCCATTCAAAGAAACCTCTTTCCTATATTTCATACCTTAGCTAATGACACCATCATCCATATAGTTTCCCAAGTTAGAAGTCTTCATGGATTTCATCTTCTCTTTTATACCACTCCTCCACCCCTAGCAAATCACCATGCCTCATCAGTCTCCTTAGTATCTTGTGACTCTCATGCTACCCTCCTCACTCTTCACTTCTATTATTAATTCATCAGATATGTCTGTTGAAGTATCTACTATGTGTCAAGCATTGTGCTAAGTACTGGGAATACATTGTGAACAAAATAGAGATGATTTCTCCCCTAATGGAATTAATACTTTAGTTGGGGAGATGGACATTAAACTAATAGTCTCACAAATACAATTACATAAATATGATTTCATAAATATATTTATAAATAGTGATGAGTGCCATATAAAGTAAAAATAGAGGATGCAATGAAAAATTATAGTGGAGAACTTCGATTTAAAATGAAAGGTCAGGGACATCTTCCCTGAGGAAGTAGTGTTTAAGCTGACACATAAAGAAGGAGTCAGAGATAGTTTGGTGAAGGGTTAAAAAGGGGGGGTAGGTAGTTATACAGCAGAAACTAACACAACATTGTAAAGCAATTATACTCCAATAAAGATATTTAAAAATATAAAACGATTGAATTTAAAAAAGAGGGTAGGTAAACAAAAGAGCTTGTGCAAAGGCCCTATGGTTAGAAAAGCCTGGTTTATTCAAGGAAGTTCAGTGAGTGAAGGGGAATAACCCATGAGGTGTCTGGGGAGTAAGTAGGGACAAACTTATATAAAGCCTTGGAAGTTTTGTGTTTTATCATAAATATGTGGGAATCCATTGAAGGATTTTAAGTGTGATCAGATTCTGTGGCATCCGCAAATTTGCTCTTGCTTAGGTTGAAGTAAGAGATGATGGTGAGCGTGGATTATGATGGTTTCTGTGGAGATGGAGAGAAGTGGATTTGCAATAGATTTTGGAGGTAGAATAGACAGAATTTGGTGATAAGGAAGTGAGGCAGAGAGAGAGAGGTTAAGAATGACTTTCAGGTTCCTGTTTTTAAAACTTGGAAAGGCAAGTGAAATTTTCCAAAATAGGGAACGCACGAGAAGAGATGTGGGAGGGAAGGCCAAAGCTTCCATTTTGCTCTCTTGAACCTGTGGTGCTTGTGAGGCACACAGGACTCAATAAATATTTATTTAATGTTGATGTAATTTAATGATTAAATTTAAGATGTTTAATCTCAAATTACTTAAAGATGTTTCTAGATTGTTTTCTCAAAAAAAAAAAAAAAACAACAACAATGCTATGCTTCCGTTATTGTAAAAAAAAAATTACTCTCAGAATTGGGCTTTTCTATTTGCAGGACTGATATCCTTCCACATGTCCTTTGCCAACTGTTTATAGTGCACCATAAGCACAGAGCAGTTTCTCTCTTCACTGCCCTTGGTCTTGTTCAGAACATGAAGAAGGCCTTTGTAGTTGCTAATATGTTCAGCAAGCCTCACCTCACTCTGAGTTTTAGCCTCCCTGACACAATTCTTCCTCTTTCAGTCTGTTCCTTTATTCCCATTCAAGGGTATCTACCTGGCCTGCTTTGTTTTGAACATATCCTTTATGTAACTGAGTTTATCAGAAGACAACATGTGCAGGCTTATCCGTTCTAGACACTCATTGGGATTACTTGAAATGGTCAGATTGCTCTCTCCATAAAGAACAAAGCCTTGGGGGAAAGCGGCCATTTGAAAACAGCTTCACAGTGTTTATAAGAAAAACACTTTTATGTAAGAGATGCAGAAAGGACCAGCTTTAAAACATTGCAGAGAAAGCCTCAGCTCTTCACATAAAAAGAGATTCTGTAGGCCAAAGATGGCAACTAGTTTGAAATTTTCTTTGCAAATTGAATGTTTTGCTTGGCTGAAACATGGTGATGTGAGGTTAGGGTACCACCAGCAGTATCTTAATGGGAAGGCCGTTTCTTAGCCTAGGTCAGTTTCATTAAGAAAAATTGCCCTTTTACTGATTCAAAATAGCTTAAACAAATTATCTAAAGGAACTGTAGGGTTTAACTCATTAAATGAATTTTCATAAGAAATACGTGATCAGTCAAAAACCGGGAAAAAAGTGAATAACACTGAACTAGTTTTAATGGAAATTAGCTCCTTACCCTGCTGGCTTACATTTACCAAAGGCTGAATTTCTGATGGAAAATTTGCCAGGCTGTGGGGAAATGGGAGGATCTTTAAATTAAAGATTAACTTTATTAGTGGTATTTTTCTCCCTTAAATTAGCCCTAACTGGAGATTTTTAAAACCCTGGGGCTTTTCCTCTCTTTGGGAAACTAAAAAAAAAAGAGTTCCTCTATTGGAAGAGTTTCTCACTGTCCCTGAAATATTTTCAGGATGTAGTAGGAACACGAATCCCCTTTATTGCTTACAATCCTTTACAAGAAAGGATAACTTAAGAGGTGAAAGGGTCTGTGTGAGTGTCCACGTGAGTTTCCTGTCCTCCCGCAGGATGCCACAGGGCCTGTGAAAAAAAAAATTCTCTTTCCTACTTTCTCTCTTTATTTTCCCTCACATTCATGTGATATGTGCATACTTTTGTTCTCCCTTTCTTTTTCCTCCTTTTTTTTTTAATTGCACACACTCGTATATTAAAAGTTATATATATAATGACATATATTATTAATGTATTTGTTTAATATAGTTTTGAATTTTTTATTTATTTATTTATTCTTAACATCTTTATTGGAGTATAAC
>NC_041218.1:87804560-87851078 GCF_002837175.3 Physeter macrocephalus
ATTCTTTGTCTCTGTTTATTTTTTTTTCTTTTGCCTACCCAGGTACGTGGGGGGTTTCTTGCCTTTTGTGAGGTCTGAGGTCTTCTGCCAGCGTTCGGTGGGTGTTCTATAGGAGAAGTTCCACGTGTAGCTGTATTTCTGATGTATCTGTGAGGAGGAAGGTGATCTCCGCGTCTTACTCTTCCGCCATCTTGCCTGCTAATCCTCCTCCTTTTTTTATTGCTTTATTTTTTATTTTTTAAATTGTGGTAAAATATACATAACATAAAATTTGCCATATTAACCATATTTAAGTGAACAGTTCAGTAGTGTTAAGTATATTCACATTGTCGTGTCTTGTTTTTCAAGCAAAATAGAACAAAGCTTTTAATAACCCAGGTCATGGACATCTTCACTGAAACAGGTTCCTACTCTTTTTCTGTTGCTTAAAGAAAAAGAGAAATAGAAAGTGTTTCCTCTGCATCTCTGTCATGTGTAGTAACTGTAGAATTTTCTATAAAATACATGAAACTAATGATAGTTTTCAAAGTCAGAGTCATATGTTGTAGCAAGTACTTCAGTTGAAGAAGAAACCATCTCACATTTTGCAAATGGTAGTTCATTCAGTATATCAAACGGAATACAGAGACATATTGAAAGATTTAGTCCTGTTTGGGGAAATTACTAGAAATCCCAAAAATTTGCCCTGACGTTATTCCAAATTGAAGATATCATGCTGGGATTCTCTGTTAAGTTGTTCTTTATTGTATTTTGATCCCTTATTCGAAGTGGGCTGGTTTTAAGGACGTTTGTCATCTTGTGATGTGCCCTGTGAATAATGATTTTAAAAAACAAACAAACAAACAAAAGACTCTTACCAGACAACTCACAAATGCAAATGCAACTCACAAATGACTCTCCCTTCAGAGCTGCGGTGACCATATTGATGTTCTTTCATTTTGGGTATCATGTGTCAGGAGAAGTAGGTTCTGAAAAAAAAACACTTTTGTGGAACTTTCCCCTTGGGATAAGGCAGTCATCACACAATTTGAAAACGGTCCTTTGTGACACTGACATTGTCCCCACAGAGTTTGCATCACGTGAGGTGAGACCTCAGTCAAACATTGTTACTAATGAACAGGTGACCAACACAATCCAATGATATGCATAGAATGTTCTCAGGTTTCTCCCAAAGCAAGATTCCTAGCAAGAAAGCATTGGAGGGGGTGCCAGAATAGGAAATACTAAATATTTTTTGGTTTTTACTTAACTGAATGGATATTACCTACAGTAGACATTACTATTGTGTTTTTATTTTTAACTGGTTACCCAGGTCATATATAAAGTGTTCCCTATACAGGGTGTTCAGATTTAGCAAAAATAAAAATACAGACTTCCCAGTTAAATTGAATTGCAGATAAACAAATAATTGTTAATATAAGTATGTCCTATGCAATGTATGTCACATGCAGTCAGTATACAGGACATACTACAAAATCATTCATTGCTTATCTGAAATTCAAATTTAACTGAGCATATTATATTTTATCTGGTAACCACATTCCTGTAATTTATTAAAAATTGTATTTAGTTGACATACAGAATTTAATTTAAACTTCAATATGAAGTTGGTGTTGTCTTCTCTCCTCTTCCATTTTCAAGCACCAGAATTTCTTCTCTAAGCTCTTTGCACTGTTTCTGTTTCTCTGCCCATCTCCTTGGGCTTTTATGTGAGGAATTTAAAATATATTTTAGTTTTATTTCTTGTTCTAAAGAAGACAGATTTTAGAGATCTAATTCAGTTTTGTGCTTTGTATTAAATGCATCAAAATTTCCTTATTGGCTGCATCTAACTTTTCCCATTTTTTTCTCTTTCCTTTTAAAAATGTCCCTACTCATGTTTCAGTTAGCTTAAAACTGTATCTTGAGGTCTTTCACTTTTGTTGTCTCAGAGTTAGGGTTAAATAAATGTTTGCATTTGTACACACACACACACACACACACACACACACAGGCACACTTCCATAAATGAGCAGTATGGAAAACAGAGGTCAAGTCATTATAAAGAAATTTTAATTCCATAAGAGAAATGTAATATTCCACTTTCTATAGAAGTAGGTGAAATAAAGGCCAGAAATAAACTAAAATATAAAGGAAGCTTTATTAGCATTTTAAAGAAAAAGCTCTTATTTATGAACTTGGGTTTGTAAAAAGGACTATCAGCTCTGAAAGGCTTAAGAAAAAGTTATCTATATCCTTATTCTTATACCCCTGTGAAGGTAGGTGGTGAGACACCCAAAAGTAATGGTCTCAACACATCAAGCCTGTCTTGCTTCCGTGATCTATGTCAAACCAGAATGATTTCAGAAAAAGAAAAATTACAGAAATAAGGATTTAAATGTTTTTATTTTGTTTTAGGTGATTTTTAATGTTAATTGGAATAGACTAGATTTCTTAGAGGGGTAAACCCTACAGAAGGTTACCATACATTTGTAATATATAATAATTGGACCCACACTATTACAGTGTTTATGTAGCTCTTCCAATGAAGTTGACCAGAAAACTGGAGATTAATCATGTAGAAAACTTGACCTTATCGATTAATTTAGCCAAATTGGGTATACCCAAAATAGATATCTTCTTTTCATCTTCATTTAAATGTTTATAGCATGATTGATAATTTGCCAAAGAAGCTCTGTCACGTAAGTTATTTATTTTTAAGGAAATCTATTCTGATACTATTTCCACTACCTAAAATTACTTACTCTGAAGCAAGCAGCTTCTTTTGGACAGAAAGGGACAACTATTGCTTCAGAGACCAAAGCCTCCTAGGCACAGCTCAGCATTAGATGTATTTCAGAAACTGCCATAATGGGCGCAGTGAAGAAGTCCTGGGTCGTGCCTGTAGTCTGAGGTCAGACTGAATAAAACAGCCTCAAAAGAAGGGGAAGCCGAAGTGCCTGTGATGATAGGTGGTCAAATTAAAGGGTCCTCTCTTCTTGTCTGATCTTGACTAATGTCCCTTTTATGCCATTTTAGTTCTGACACCATAACTACTGAGAGGTCTGATGATTATACATTTTCCATAGAAGAGATAATCATCTTTTAAGATAATGCCCCATGTGGAGATGAGAGCTCCATAAAAAGGAACCATTTTCAATACATCTGTGAGTCTAAGAAACTCCCAGCACCTAACAAATGTAAGGCAGCAAATATTCAAAATCCGTTCTGGCACTGCAAGAAGAAGAAAGTGGAGGAACACAGAGAAAGTAGAGGAAATGATTGAATGTTTTGACATTGTGGGAATGTGTAAATGACATCTTTTCTCAAAAGAACTGTGCCGGCAATTCCATAAAACAGCAAATAAATTTTATCCTTCAATGAAGACAATCGTTAATTGGCCAATAGGTCACAGTGCTTTTCACTTTTCTAATTAGTGGTCAAATTGTTTTCATTGGCATTTTACAGAATGAGTCGGAGATAAATGTATTTATTTATCTGTAGTTTTCCTCTCAGCTGTTGCCAAAAAGGATGTGATTAAATCCTTGTAATTAAATTATAATCAAACCACACATTGAACAGAATTTTTTTAATAGTTGGAAAGAGATGCAAGAACATAGATACAGAGTGTGTGAGAAAGTGAGCTAATTCTACCCATCTCCTTACTAAGATAGTGTTATACTTAAGCATTAAATTTAGCTCTGTGTTTCAAGGAAAGCTGAGGAACGTGATGGATTTACATACTTTCGCTCTTTTCATAAAATGCAGCATCAGCTCTTCACAACGCTGCTCTGAGGTGCAGTTAGTATTTACACCATAACTGAGTGGGATTGCTTTAACATCTAGATAATTGTGTCTGGATTCTTCAGATATTTCCTATAAATGGGAATAGCTGAAGACCATAATCCATTTTGTACCAGTCCCAGTTTTTTAAAGGTTGCAAACGTTATGTGGCATATTTTCAACATTCCATTTTTTATTAGGCATTTTATCAGACACCGCCTACCATTAACGTGAGTGAAGTCGTTGAAAGAGGGACGAGATGATATGAAAAGAAAGTAATTTTGTTTTGTATGCTAGATCGTGCGTTGGCTTGCTAGGGTCAGTATATGATAAAATAATCACAATAAAGGGAAAAAAAGAAAAAGGAATTAATCTATACTTTTAATTATCTTAAAGGTCGTTCGGATCACAACAGAGTCAGTCCAATTGTCACACTATTTGTGATAATTGAAAGAGCTCAATAAGCTGAAAAAAGCCTGGCTTTGATGATACATTAGTCAATTAACAAACATTTTGAGCTGCTTTTTCATGAATAACATTGGGCTAACACTAGGGTAGAGGGATAATAAAATAGGTATCTGCTCTAGAGAAGATCTCAGTGGGAGAAAAGGCCCATAAGCAATTATAATAGAATCTAATTCATAATATACGTGTATACATTATTTTTAAATTTAGGACTAATGAAGGCTTGTTGATTGATTTTTAACCACACAAAGCAGGTACATAAAGCAGAATTATTTCTTACACTAAGCAAAGGTATTAACCTTTAAATATCTAAATTTCTATCTGTATTCTTTCTCCCTCTCCCGCTAAGGCTGTGCCACACAAATCCCTAAGGATGACTCAGTCTTTGCTCTTGTAAAGTGACTGATCGTTTGCCACATTTATTCACCGTCACTGGGCTTCAGAATCTTCAGGCCAAATAAGGAAATATTCCTAGAATCATTAATATAATTCCAATAAAATTATTTGGGCCCCCTTGAAAAAAAACTATGCAGCCAGGCAGAATTTGTTGCTGTTGTTTGCTATTAACCGATTTAAAATAACTTGCAGTTATCTAAATATCATGCCACCCGTAAGTGGTAGTGGGATATATTTTCAAAGTTCAAATATTGTTTTCTTTATTACAGGTTTCTTTTCTCCATGGAAAACTCCAAAGCCTGTAAGTTGAAATTATTCTACTTCTTTATTGCTAGTTATTATTTACAATTCCATTAAGTAAGATTTGAATTGGGTGACCTCAAAATCTCTTTCTCCTCTGAGATTTGTGATGTCAAAAGATCAAATCCTCTGTGTAAGAATAACTTGTCTTACTTTCCTATAAAGACAGTTCTGTCTGTTTTTTAATATTTTTACAAAATGAGCATCAACACTGTTCAGTATGGTGCACTGAAAATACTTTGGAAAACTTTGTTTTACCCCCTGTCAGAAATACGATCGTTTTTATCACATCGAATTTTTAAAAACGGTACAAATTATAAGCCCAGAGGTCTTGACCTGCAAATTAAGTCTGGTCCACAAGAAATTTACCTGTATATATATTTGTGTATTTACATTTACTTTTTAATGTATACAGAGCTAAATATGTGTGTGTGTGTGTGTGTGTATGTGAAAAAAAAATTTTATTTTTCCTACCAAACCTGAGAATCACTCAAAGTGGTGCTTCTGAATCTTCAGAAGCCGGTGAACTCTGCCATCGCCTAATCTCTCTGGGCCTAGTTTCTTTATGAATTGTCCTGAAATTTTTATGCTAAGGTACCAGGAGGCTGGTATTTTAATAATCTTTCTGTGAGACAAGTTTAGCCAAATTGCCTTCCCAGCTAGAGATGATCTTTACTTGCCGTTTGACTGAAACTAGTAATTATCCAAGTCCCAAGACCTGGGACTGGTTTTCTGGGATCCCATTCTATGGTGTGTTAGAACAGTCGACCCTAACCGGAACGGCTAAAACTCATGACCGGAAGAGAGCTTAGCCAAGTGATTCAAGTAACAACAAAAACAAAACAAAACAAAAATCTCAGGGGATCACATCTTCCACCTACTTTTCATTCCTCTCACAGTAAGCAGCTCAGACAACAGCGGCCCCTGGTTTGGCCAGTGAGTAGGGAATTCTTGGGTTAATTGCTTCCCTTTTTTCTTTCACTGCGGGAATGTTTAACTGCTTGATTTTCTCATTTTAGAAATGGAGATATAATTTTGCATACTTTCCAAGTGCAATAACTGGTTTAATTAAATAACATGGCTTTAAAATTATTTGAAGACATGTGAAAATAAAATATTATTGAGCCCTGGAATATGCCTGAGCCCCAGGTTCCTCTGAAAGACAGATGAGGAAACCGGAGCCCGTGATGAGGGGCTGAGCTGTCAGAACATTCTCACCAAGCATGTCCTCATTTAGCGTTCGGCTCATCTGGTCCACAGAGAATATCAGATGGGAAAACTGGTCTCACTTGGGCCTAGTTAAACCACTTAGTGATGCATGTGATTTTGAAAAGAGGTATTTAAAAATATTTAAAATGAAATTTGTTTTATCTTGACCAAAATCTAAACAATTTCTTCCTCTCACCATGAAAGTTAAATCTGTGCTCTGTGGTTACACACATCTTTATCTAATTTAACAAGGAATCCTGCAACCTCATCCTGGTGCTACAATTTTGCAATCTAGTGATTTCCTTATATGCACCACATTTACACAATGATGCCATTTGGCATAATTACAGCCTTTGCTGTCATTGCAGTAATTACATCCGTACTCGATAATTCCAAAAAAGGTTTTATGAACTCAATTTACAATTAATCCTGAACCCATACATCCCTACAAAAGCCAAGGCTTGGAGTTCCAGGTCCTAGGCTAAATGAAGATAGACTGTCAATTTAACATCCTCCATGTATCCACCAGAAACTCTTCAGACTAGGAACTGTGATTACGCAGTGTGGTATAAAGGTTTAGGGTGCGGCTTCTGAAGGGTTACTAACCACAGTCAAACTGTGCTTCTTCTCCTTACTAGCTATCGTACTTTCCACTAGCTACTTAAGCTTTCAATATTTCAAGTTCATCTATAAAATGGGGATAATAATAATACTCCTCTCATATGGTTACTATGAAGAGTCTGTGGCTTAGTCCATGTAACGTGCTTAAAGCAGAGCCTCTACATGCTCAAAAATATAAACTATTGTCATCCTAGAAAGCAGACCCTCCATGCAGAAACCCTTAATAAATTAATCACCCTATGAAATGAACATAGTTTGCAAAACTATTCACTTAAACAAATATATATATATATATATATAAACACATACCCACTGTATTTGGATTTATACACTCTCTCCTCTGAAAGAGGATTGATGACATCCTTAGGATAAGGAAATGTTATCTTGAGTGAGGTCTCTCCTCCTCCCAGTCCTGTGTCGCTTCCTGACACCCTTCTGTCCTACTGATCCACATCTTAAACTAATCCACATCAAGAGAGTCACTTCTGTTTAACAAGTAATACATTAATTATAGTGAGTTCTCATTCTCTCCATCTGGAAGGGAATCCACGTTCATTCTTCAAGTACTGAACCAAGCCAAAAGCCTTCATCTCCCATCCCTGCCCTAAAATCCCGAGGAGGTGTGTTTAGACTACCCCAGCTTCTACAGGAAGCAAACAGTTTCTAGAGTTTTCATGGGGAGGACAACTTGCCTTGTTCACAAGCCCTCTGTTCCCAGTATGCACCCTAGAATCAGAAGGTGGAGTTAAAAAAAATTAACCACACCATGATCAGGTTTTTCGGTTTTACTCTTTGATATCCCCTTGTGGACTGTATGTCCACCCTGTCCACTGATATTTCAGTGACTATCCTTTCATACAGTTAGACATTCACTCATTCGTCAAGGCCAACAGAGATACAAGGCTTCTGCCATATAAAGAAAATGATTTTGTTTTCATCTTTCTTACTCTAGTTAGGTGTTTATAAATATTAGCCTAGGTAAGGACACCACTGGGACTGGACAAGATTCAATCAGAAGCCTTGTTGAGAGGCAAACGCCGGCAGGAAACACAGTTCTCTAGAGGTCAAGGCCAGGAAGGCTCTAGGTGGCTTAAGGGGATGGGATCAGGAACTAGGTGGTTCACGAAGATTGAGAGGAAGAAGTGAGCACATGGTGTCCCGGCTAGAAAGCAAAAGTGCAAAGACCAAGCTATCTAAGAAAGTAGGGACAAGTCAACAGAGGGCACCTTTCAAAAGGTGTTGTCAGATCAGCACACCCGTCCCAAAAAACAGAGGGTGCCTTCTGATCCCCGGGCAGGGGGTTTGCTCCATGGTCTTCTGTGTCGGAATAACAAATAACTCAATTAGGGGGCGGGGGTGTGAAGGGCTAGAGTCTGCCTTTTCAGTATTTCATGGGCACTGTGATCTTCTGCTCTACAGTCTTACAAGTCCCTGACAGAGTGACTTGAGGGCTTATGAATGTCACAGCAAGACATTGTGAATGCTTTACTAAGCATGAACTGGAATCAGTGAATTTCTCCATCTCTGCTGTAGAAATTGTAGAATTTGTCAATCTGCCGCAGGAACTTTCCCAAACAGTGCCCAAAGCGTTATTTATTTTGTAGTTTTAAGAATGTTTTTTAGAATACTAATATTTCACCTGAACCATGTTTGCTCCAAAGACTGTACATGGACAGTGCATACACCAGCAAGACTTATGGAGGAATCAGATAACCCTCCGTGGAAGATGGGAGAAAGAAATAGACATTTGCTGAAGCCCTATGATGACAAGCAGGATACTATGGCAATTCAGACCATATTTCTAATTTATTTACTTTTTAGAATTTAGTATCTTATGTTTGGAAACAGAAGGGAGAAAGTCATAGCCAGAATGCACCCACATGGTGCCTAAAGTCAGTTAAAGTGAAAAATAAAAAAATATGCCTTTAGCCACAATGTGGGTCTTCCTGTCATAGCAAAGGCACAGAGAACGGATGACCAAAGGAACCCACCATGGCTTCGTAGGCAAATTTTGCTTTCAAATGAATTATGAAGCACATATTTAAAGATTTTTACTAAACGGGAGCAAAAGGGTCACTGAGCAGAAAATTAGCCAGAACTCTAAACAAATTTACCAGTTATTCCCCTCAACGTATTATTATGCAAATAACACTCCCATTATAGTTATAGATTGGTTTCTGACCCAGGGTCTGCCACTGACAGCTGCTGGACCTCTCTATGTTCCTAGAGATTATGTTTAATATTAGGGGTTTTTCATCTTTGTTAGCTATAGAACCTTTGTTCAAACGAAAGCTTGGTCAGTAGCCCATATAGAAAACAAATTAAAATGAAGCCAATTGTCTTAGTTTCTTCCAACAGCTATAATAAAATACCATAGACTGGTGGCTTATAAAAACCAGAAATTTATTTCTTATAGTTCTGGAGTCTGGAAGTCCAAGATCAAGGTACCAGAAGATTCAGTTTCTGGTGAGAGCCCACTTGCTAAATGGCCATCTTTTTGCTGTAACCTCACCTGGCAGAAGGGACTACAGAGCTCTCTGGGGTCTCCTTTATAAGGGGACTAATTCCATTCATGAGGGCTGTCGCCTCATGACGTAATTATCTCCCCAAAGCTCCACATCCTAGTAATATTACCTTGGGTGTTAGATTGTCAACATGAATTTTGAGGGACCTCAAACATAAAGACTGTAGCACCAGTCTTATTGAGAGAAGGGTCAATGATCCATTTCTTTCCCAGTTTGCTGGCTTACCTGACCCCTGCCACAGTCCCAAGTACATAAGTGGGTCACAGGGACCTTTGTGTTACACAAGGACACAGTACATAGTACCTCAAATCCTCTCTACCGGGCTTCCCTGGTGGCGCAGTGGTTGAGAGTCCGCCTGCCGATGCAGGGGACGCGGGTTCGTGCCCCGGTCCGGGAGGATCCCACATGCGGCGGAGCGGCTGGGCCCGTGGGCCGTGGCCGCTGAGCCTGCGCATCCGGAGCCTGTGCTCCGCAACGGGAGAGGCCACAACAGTGAGACGCCCGCCTAACGCAAAAAAAAAAAAAAAAAATCCTCTCTACCTTTAAAACATTATCACTGATAGGTGACAGCTGGCCTTGGAGCCCTGACCAAAATATAGCCATCATGGAAACAAAAGCAGGACAGTGCAGTAGGGGCCCGAAAGTTATAATCCTGTCAGGCTCAAAATAGTGTGTATCAAAACTGGTTTTAAAGAAAGAACAAGTGACCATATGTTACTGATGATTTCATTCAGTCACTAAATTTACATTTTCTGAGCACTTTATGTTGGTAATACAGCAGTGAGAGAGACCGCATCCCCTGCAGTCTCCGTCCCCGGCATAATCTACTTGCGGAGACCAAGGTAGGCTTGCAATTACGGTTGAGTGTGAGGGGTAGGTAGAGGGTGCTGTGGGAGCACCCAGAAGGGACAAGTAACCAGATCAGGAATGGTCAGCAAAGGCCTTCTAGAGTAGGTGTCTCATCTGAATCCAGCAACCAGGTGTAATGAGGATGGGAGATGGAGGAGTGGAAAATGGGTAAACTTTGCAGGCAGAAAGAGAAATAAAGAAAGTATGCAAGGGTTCAGAGGCTGGAGAGAACCTGATAGATGCCAGGGAATGAGAGGAGAGACCATCAGTGGATACAAGAAAGAGGATGAGAACCTGGGTCCTGAGGAGCCACTATATCCCACCTGAGAGTGGCCCGGGGACCACGCTCACCCAGTGCGGAATTTTAGACAAGAGGGTACCCTAATATTACTCTACACACAACAGGTTTAGTCAAAGCAGAAAAGCTGGAGTTGAGTGTGAACGAGCAATCAGTTGATTATTGAAGTTGGCTGTGCAAACAGGTGATCTCGGTGAACGCGGCTTTCTCCTTGATAAAAAGGAATGAGTCCCTGCTCTACCTCACGGGGCTCTAGTGAGGAGCAGAGAAGGTGATGTATATGAAAGAGCAAAGTATTCTACAGACCGTTAATGAATTATGATGGTAGCAGCAGCATTTTGGAGATAAACCACCAGATCAGCAGTAAACGAGGCTTCGCGGAAGATTTTGAACAATTCACAAATCCCAGAGGGTTGCATAATTACTTCTGAACTGTGAGGAAAGTGATTGAATGTTCAAGTATAGGAGGCGGTTCGGATATGCATAGGTATCAAGTAGATGCATGCAGACTACTTCATCTTCTTCTTTAGTAAAAAAGGTGTAATGAATTGGGGCCATCTTAGAAAAGGAACAATACCATACAGTCGTAAGCACTTACAGATGAATTATCTTGAGATACATATTGTCTTTATTTTACAGGGAGAAAAAACAGACTCTGACAAATTAAGTGATTTGCTGAAAATTACTAGCTAGTAGGTGACAAGGTTGTGAAAGTTTACATTCAAAAGTCAGGCAACACATATATTTATAACCATCTATGGTGCTTTATTATATAGAAATAGAATCTCTCAAGGCACTTATACCAAAGTTTTGAATGTTTCGTGAAAGGAAAGTCTGCAGGGCAAGAAAGTCAAACGTAAGGGTGAGGGCTGTGGTATGTGACAAGGGAAACAGCAAGAAAGAGTTCATTGTCAGTCATTTTCCCTGTCCTCTTTCACTTTCCAGATAACGGACCGATGGGAGAATCAAGGCAGTCCTCAGACGAGTTTATCTGCTCCGGCCATACCGCAGAACCTGCCCTTCCCACCCGCCCTTCACAGGAGTTCCTTTCCTGACTCAACAGAGGCCTTTGACCCAAGGAAGCCTGACCCATATGAGCTCTACGAGAAATCTAGAGCCATTTATGAAAGTAGGCGTAAGTGAAAGCCACAGAAAACAAGGGTGTATTAATAACAGCTGAAGCCCTGACAGGAGATATATTGAGGCTGAAATGATCTGGCGTGATTTTATATTCTGAGGTTCAAAATGTATCTCAAAAGTAAAGCCAGCTGATCGAAACTTTTCTTTAAGAAAGAAAGAAAAAAGCCTGTCAACTCAAAAAAAGCTTATATCTTTTGGTTTTAAATTTGGTTTCCTACTTTTTTCCCCCTGAGCCCCTGAGGAAAATCAGGAATGTATTTGGGGGGCCAGGGGTGGGGAATAGGGGAAGAGGTTGCTAGTTTCATTTAAGCCACCAGATAATAAGAAGAAATGGTTGGGATTTTTATGTTTAATCTGCTCTTGAATCTGAAGCAGATTTCCTTAGAGCCCTGAATGCAGTCATTGAAGATTTTAGGAATGTGAGTAAAATGTTATCCAAGTCCTTCCACCTCATAATGGTGAAAGTAATGGTTCCGAAAGCAGCACAGAGCAGGTGCCAATCACTTCTACCTGAAATTCCACTTCTTGTTTAATGCACTGGGGCTCATTTGAAAGTCAGCTCGTAAAATATCATGTGGGCACTTGTCGTCCTATTTGAAGGTCTTCTAAAATTATTTCATTGCACTTTATAAATATTAGAAAACAAAGCTTTTTAATATTGCATATACGTTCATTGTGCCTCTTTCCACTATCTCACAGGTCGTCTCTTTTGAATGTTAGAGGACAGGAATCCAAACGGCATGAACGTATAATGTATGAGGAAAATGCACAATGCAAAATGAACTTGAGTAATGGATTGAGAAAACTAGCCTAGTGAGAAGGGTTTGGTTCCGGGCACTCCCATTTATGGTCTGCTGATTTCCTTTGTTTTGGTGTTCCGCCAGTGTCTTCTTTCCAACGTTATCATCTGAAGCATGAATAACAAGTTTTAAGTTGTGTGTTGTCTTAGAGGATCTCAAATCTGCTTACTCTTTGATGAGCCCAGGGGCTGAGAATTACACCCCCAGCTGGTGAGGGGAAAAGTAGACATATCTCTTTTTGCCCATCCTCTACAACTCTCTGTAAAAGTAATTTTGGCTGATAAACTACTTAGGACCGCAGGCCATTGAGAAATCATCTTTATCAAAATGAACCTCCACCACCCCACCCCTCTGCCACTTTATAAAAATAATTGGCTATGTCGGGGCTACTGTATTTGATTCTTCTCCTTCTGGCAGAACAACTGAAATGTCTTTAAAGGGCTGTACAGTTAGAATGTTTTTGCTGTGATAGAATTAGAACGAAGTAGGCATTTTTCAGTGTATAATACAGGGTATGAATTCAGGGTATTAATGGTCATTATACTGAAAAAACTTGAGAAGATTTCGGCACAGTTCTTAATACCTTTTCTGCTTCGATAACCAAGTATTTATTGAATACCCACTTGGCCCTCAGTACCATGGGGAGATACAAAAGTTGAGTATAATGTCCTGCTCTCACGAATTTAACTGGGAGACAAGAAGAATAAGTATAAACAAGTAGAGATCAGGATACAGGTGAAGTTCTAACTCAGAAGGTGGAATATATCATCCTCCTGTCCTTGGCTTGTTGAATGTTGTGGTTACCTGTAGGGAGCGTCGAGAGATGCTTCCTCCTGTTTTTGTCCCTTCATTAGTCATTTGTTCCCATCCTTTTGCTGTTTCCTGACCAATGCAAGGCCTTTATTATTCAGGACAAAGGCAGTGTTGGTATTTATTCCGCCTTTTCTCTATGGTGTCTGCTGCTGTTGTGCCCTCAGTTTGTGAGCAGAAATTGTGCGTGACCTTCTTTTCAACCCTAAACGAATTCTGATTTCTTTAGCGAGCCCCTGCCACGCTCCTTCTCTTCATTGCCTTTCCGCTCCTCACCTGTAACAAACCTAGCAAACCAATCTGCCTTAACCTCCCATGACTTTCTTTATCAGTCCATCCCTGGGAGCTCTGTACCCCCTTTGCTTTGCGTCCGAAGCCACTTGAACAACAAACATCCTGACTGCCCTCGGAGCCCTGCATATGCTCTGCGGCTGCCTCTCTCATCTCACCACCCAACCCCCTTCTTGCTTTCCCAGCTCTCTCTAATGTTTCTAAGGTCACAAAAATGTTTTCAGGGTCACAACTCTTAGGAGCCGAAAGAGGGCAAGCTCATTTCCTTTCCCGTCCTTCGCTTTCTATCCTGTTATTTCATAACATTAAATGGAGTGTGAATGAAACACAGAAATCATGTCAAGGTAAGAAAAACTCTGCCCTGAAGATTAAGGAAACCAAAGAAACGTGGCACCACTTTCTCTAATCTCTGGATAGCTAATCGGTTCAGTCAGTTTTTCTCAGTCTCACATGCCAGGGTCTTGATAGAACAGAGCAGACCTTTGCCCTCTATATACATCCTGTTTCCAAGTGTGGAAAAAGTCTCATTCTCTCAAAGTTTTAGAACAGTGCTAGAAAAAAAATGTTTTGTAATGAATGGAGGGAAAGCTCAGTCTATTTCTCATCATCTTCAGGTAGGGTTTTCTTTTAATGACCGTGAAATGCATGCATCTAAACAAAAGACCCATATTTGAAATTTTGTGAACCACTCTATTCTTATTCTTTTGAATTACATGCATAACATTTAGCTTTGGCTCTATTTATTCTGTGTCCCCAAACTTTCTCCTTGGAGAAAAAATAGCGGGACCACAGAAAGTACGGAAGGTTATCCTAACCAAAGCTGTCTGAACCAAGTCCTTTGACATTTTCCCTGACCTGTAATGATCTCATGGTATCCTCCTTTACAACTAGGTCTAATGCTGAACAGATTTTTTGCATTCACGTTCAAATCTGGGTTGCAGTAACCAAATAAAAGAATGTACCTCCACCCACAAGCTTCTGCTATACAGAGCTACAGAATGTTTGTTATATCCAGGCTGTCAAGAAGTATTTGGATTCAAATCACTAGTCCACTGCAAATGATGGAAATTTATCAAATGATGTAAATGATGCTGTGCCTCATTTGGCTCGTAATTAGATTATGCTGACATTTTAATGTGCATGTACAGGACATCTTAATAGAGATGTATTCCTGGAAAAAAAAAAAATGCTGTGATTTTAAACAAACAAAGACAACCGTAGGATACCAGAGCCTCAGGAAACAGAACATGGCAAGTACAAGCTTACGAGGGGAAGGCTAGAAACACCTCCTGTCTTCATGAGATCTTCTTATGTTGACATGGGACTTGAGAGGAAGAAGATTCTTCCACCCAGCAGGCAAGGCAATGCCTCTGACTTCAGAGCATCAGGCAGAGCGCCCAGGGGTGGCATCTTCAGGCTCCACATCAATCAACAAGAATGTATGAAACACAGTATGTGTCTAGACTCTGCTGCACGCTCCACAAGAGAAGAGTCATGAGACATAATCTCTGCTCACATGACGCTTACAGTGAAACTGGGGACAGAAACATAGGAAAGCAATTCCTGAATGACATTGTATTATATACCAGAGCAAATAATATCAGTGTTTTAACAAGCGAAATGTGCAGTAAATATAGACAATAGTTTAAATATAATTAGACAATTAGACCCATAGTTTCTCGTTCCATGTGCAAAATTGATGTTTAATCAGGAGAATGTCTTGTGTTAAATATCTTTTAATTATCAAAAATCTCATTAGTTCTTATTGGAGAGCTCCACGCAAAAAGAAAATTTTTCCCCATTAACTTCATTCCACCTGAGCTTAAAGCTTGTATACATAATAGAAGAGCCATGCCTAAATAGCCCGCAAAGAAATTTTGACCGGTGGCGTTTCTGGGTTTTCATGTTAGTTATTCAACTAACGTGACCCTATTATCATTACCAGCAATTTCCACAAAATAGCAAAAATCTATCCACCCTCATCTCTATCTAGTACTTTTAGATAAATGTCACTCTCCTCTGTGTAATAGCCTCTGTTGATAATTGACTTCTTGCTGTTTCCATTACATGGATTTTTTTAAAATTGAAAGCAAAGAAAAATACCCACTTTTGCGTAATGAGATAAGCCGTGCTATTTTTTGACTCCTCCTTTTCCCATAAATCTCATGAAAGAAAGACTAATTTTCTTTGCAGTGACAAGAGGAAAGGCTTGAATTGTCTCAGTTCGTATGCTAACATTTTAACTGTTGGGCTCCGTACACCGTTTCTAACGCTAGGGGGAAAAGACTATTTCCAAAGGCCCTCACTGCTTTCCGCCCTCCCATTTTCTCCTGCCGTTCTTTCTCTATATGTGATCGCATCATTGCTTCAACCACATATGGCTGATATGATAGGAAGCATTTTATAATGGCCTACTTACCCGCAAGGCTACATATTGCCAGTTTGCCTGAGACAGTCCTGCTCTGCATTGTCCTGGCGTAATTAATAGCTCCCCTTTCACACTCCGGATTGTCCTCATTTGAATGATCCATTATAGGACTTCCTTTTACTACATAGTCTGTTAAAGAGATAGACATCATTGCTGTCCAAGAAAAGCATACATCTAAATTGGAATACAGATTTTAAAGCCTACTCAGATAATTTCTTTCAACCTAATTTATTTGGCTCCCTGAGTTTTTGTCCATACATGTTTTTATCCCTAATTTTAGGTAAAGGTGTATGTGGTAATGTGTTTTGGTAGCCAGACACCCAGTGAACTCCTTCCATACCCAGAAAGCTATACAGATGTGCAAGTCTAGAGCACGGCAAACTAAGTAGAAAAAGTATGGCCGTGAGGCCTTACTCATTTAAGCGAAGAGAAATTCTCATTCTTATCACAGAGAATAAATCAGATGCATCACCACAATAACCACAGGACCGAAAGGGAGTTAATTTTGTCTGTCTTTCTGCCCCTAAGGAAGACTGTACGCAAATAACTGCAGAAAAAATGGCTATCCTGGCTCCTCTTTTTAATGCCAAACAAGGCAATACAAAGTGTTTCCCAAAGAAAATGAGTATGGCTTACTTTGGAATCTTACAACATAAAGTTTTGATCATGCTAAGGAACTTGATCATTTAGGAATGAGGGCCCTGTCCTGCTGCTTCACTTTTCTTTAAGTCAGACTTATTCTAAAGTTTTATCTTGTCACCTCAGCTCATGGGACCATTTCTTGGGCCTGCTCCCCACTGCAGCCTCAGAAGCTGGAGCAGACAAGCTGATGAAAACCAAAAGAGACAGGGAAGAGAAATCCTTGTTCCCTGAAACTCTTCCCTAATGATTCTGTCCCTTGGTATGAACCCAAGCTGAATTATGACTGGGGTTGTCCAAACTTTTTTTTCTTCACACTGAACCTTGGTTATTATGAATAAACAATTTATGAGGTACAACATGTCCATACTCCTTTGCAGTAAGACGTCTCTCAAATGTAGATCGTAAAAGTGTCAGGGATCCATATGGTATAATGTGCCTTCTGGTAGGACCTCTTTAGAACAGAAATTCCTCTGGAATTTCTTCAAAATGAGCTCACACAATCAGTCTTTCTTTTGAGACATGAGGAAGCATTAACCCATAATAAGCAATGAGTATTGTATCAAAGGTGGTAATCAAGAGTAACCACAAGCCAGTTAAAGAGCATAATGGAGGAACAAGACTGTTTTTAATACTACATTTGAAATGAAATTATAATTGATAGCTGGTCAAAAATGGACCATTGTGTTTGTCACGTCTGTGGCTTTTATCCTGCACTTTTGTTGTTCGCTGTGGAATTCTTTCATTGTTCAGTATTGTAATGTGCATATAATTCATAGCTTATCCCAAATGGGTGGTGGTATTTCTAAACCATCTGTTTTTTCCGCTGCTCTTTCCTCGTTATTAGTGAACAAGGGTTGTAGTTTGCACTGTCTCTCATCCTAACGGCAGAGCTATTTGGGAAGCTGGGGTGGTGCAAAAATACCGTCCACTGCAGCACAGCACTCGAGACTCTAAATGGAAGCTGATGGTGGGAACCATAGCGCATATGGTAGATGCCTTGTGCTCAGAACCAGAGCTCTGAAGCCTGTGCAGGTGCTTCTGCTTGAGCCTTCTTTTCTCCATTCTACAGTCAAGCTGGAAACATCAACAGGTTTAGGGAAGGTTTTGATCAATTCGTGGCTGCCATAGCTGTGCAGCTCTTCAGTGATCATGAAAGGCTACCTTGGCTTCTAGGAGAACATCTACACGTCTGAACGCTGCTAGATCAAGCCCTGGCCAAATGTGCTTGGACACTGCTGGTGTCCAGTGGCCTGTGGGTGGTCGAGCACCACCCGCAAATGTTCTCTGGAGCACTATTTTATTTTAGTGAAAAATCAAAATAAGATGATATGTAAATGTTCAGACATTTTTATCAGTGACTTTAATATCAATCATAAAAAGACCAGAAAAATTTAATAACATTATCATTTAAAATGTCCTCAACTGTACTATGAAGGTTAATTTCCTGTACCTTGTTCAGGAAAACCATTATTGCTGTCTTGAGTATAATTTATGTTATGGTTTGATCTGTGAAAAAAAATTGCCTTTCAGTCGGAGTTTCTGAGGTATCACATTATGCGTCACTTTGCAGTTATAGTATGTTGATAAAAGAGATCAGTAGATCCAGTTAAGTTTGTTTGCCGTTTTTCATATGTAAATTTTAATTTGGAAATCTAATTTCAAAAATCGTATTTTTGAGTAGCGTTGTAAATAACTAGGGTATTATATTTCTAACAGTTCCTTTTAATAGAGAAAGAAATAGCTAAGTAATAAAGATACTGAAATAAAAGTTAGGTTGGAGACACGTTTTTCCCATGTATTTTAGAAATTAGATTCAACCCGATAGCTTATAAATTTATTTCATTCAGTAGTTTAAAACTTAATGCTCCGGGAATCAGACGGGGGATGAAATGGGGTGGAAATGTGAGAAGTAAACTCTAAAATCAGTCCTTGAGTGAAAGTTATTTAGTTTGTCATAGCATTTTGGTGGTAGCACAAGTTGACAGTGTAACCCAAAGTACTTCCTTGAATAAAAATGAGGCCATCGGGGCTGCAGTAAACTGAGTCTAATTGCTGATGGCAAGTAGGACCTAGTGAGATTATGATAATGTAAATTGTCACCTTTACAACTAATGGAAATGTTTAGAAGGGAGCAATCTTCCATCCCTGTTACAGCTCCATCTTTATGATGAAACGATATTTCTCAATTCCTAATCCTAAGCAGTTACAGTAACCATGGAGGTTTTTAAAAAAATAACAATTCTGCTGGAAAACTAATTTACTGTGAAAAGACAGATCGCCTGGAAGGGAGTCTCATCCTCCTCACCATGAGTGAGGCTAGCTGTGCAGGGTACCCTGGGGAACCGCCTCATTATCGCCCTCAAGAGGCTTCTGTTTCATTTTTTGTGTTGAATAGTGTTGAACTCTTTATTCAAAGCAAACAAAACTCAGTAAGAAAGCAATCAGAATTTGGTCTTCTTTTAATTTTTTAAGTTTAATGATAAAATACCCATTTTCTTCAGAGTACTTCATATATGTATTACGGAATATATATAGTATTTTACATTCATGTCCATAAACTTTTATGTTATTTGTAGCATAGATGACATCATAGTTCTCATAAAGGATCCCTATTGCTAATATAAACCAATTTTACTCAACTACTTATACATAACTTCAACTATCCAAATAATTGTAAGTGTCAAAATATTTGGACTGGTGTACATAAATCAACATAGTCATTGATTGAATTTTTCACTTTTCATTTCAATGTTTGATGGCACAATATCATAACGTGATTTCAAAGACTTTTATTTATTGTGTGTATATTTGGGGTTCTGGATTGACTTTACTTTCAAATAAGCATTCTTATAATGAGAATCAGAGCTTAATGTTTGGAAATAATGATCTTTTTTTCCATTCTGATCTAAAAGAATTCAGATTTTTGCCTGCATGTGAAAGAAATACATTTACAGACATATTCATATACATAAAACCAGGTAAATCTGTCCATTAACTTCCATAGATTTTAGAGAAAAAAAAATCATTAAACACGAGAACAAGAATGGGAGTTCTAATTGAAACCAAAAAAAAGTAAAGATGAATTTTTAAATGCCGTAAATGAATTTCAATTTTAATTCCCCATTTTCCCATCCAGAACAAGTGCCACCAAGGACCAGTTTTCGAATGGATTCCTCTGGCAAGTATTCTTCAGTACTCACAGTCCTGTGAATGAAACGTCTTCCATTCTGTGTAACAAATCATTCTTCTGAGTAGTATCAGTTTATTAGTATATAATCACCATGCTAATTTCACTCACCCGCATAAGCATATATTTAAGGTAGAGGGCAAGTCTCACCAAGTTTGGCCTGATGGCTGCCAAGGAAACAAACAAACAAAAGAGAAAGGAAAATAGTCATATTCATTAAGTTCTTTCATAAAATGCTTTAGTAAAAGATTAGATTAAAATCCAGGTGCCAAAGAAAGCCACCAGATTGACTAAGTCCACACTAGCCAATACAGAATTTTCTAGACACATGTGGCTATTAGGCGCTTGAAATGTGGCCAGTCTGAATTTGGATGCACTGTAAGACGTGTGTAAATCCACACCAGATTTCAAAAACTTAGTACAAAAAAAAAAAAAAGAGAAATGTATAATATCTCATTAATTATTTTTTAATATTGATTAATGCTTAAATAAAAAGGCTACCTTGGCTTCTAGGAGAACATCTACACGTCTGAACGCTGCTAGATCAAGCCCTGGCCAAATGTGCTTGGACACTGCTGGTGTCCAGTGGCCTGTGGGTGGTCGAGCACCACCCGCAAATGTTCTCTGGAGCACTATTTTATTTTAGTGAAAAATCAAAATAAGATGATATGTAAATGTTCAGACATTTTTATCAGTGACTTTAATATCAATCATAAAAAGACCAGAAAAATTTAATAACATTATCATTTAAAATGTCCTCAACTGTACTATGAAGGTTAATTTCCTGTACCTTGTTCAGGAAAACCATTATTGCTGTCTTGAGTATAATTTATGTTATGGTTTGATCTGTGAAAAAAAATTGCCTTTCAGTCGGAGTTTCTGAGGTATCACATTATGCGTCACTTTGCAGTTATAGTATGTTGATAAAAGAGATCAGTAGATCCAGTTAAGTTTGTTTGCCGTTTTTCATATGTAAATTTTAATTTGGAAATCTAATTTCAAAAATCATATTTTTGAGTAGCGTTGTAAATAACTAGGGTATTATATTTCTAACAGTTCCTTTTAATAGAGAAAGAAATAGCTAAGTAATAAAGATACTGAAATAAAAGTTAGGTTGGAGACACGTTTTTCCCATGTATTTTAGAAATTAGATTCAACCCGATAGCTTATAAATTTATTTCATTCAGTAGTTTAAAACTTAATGCTCCGGGAATCAGACGGGGGATGAAATGGGGTGGAAATGTGAGAAGTAAACTCTAAAATCAGTCCTTGAGTGAAAGTTATTTAGTTTGTCATAGCATTTTGGTGGTAGCACAAGTTGACAGTGTAACCCAAAGTACTTCCTTGAATAAAAATGAGGCCATCGGGGCTGCAGTAAACTGAGTCTAATTGCTGATGGCAAGTAGGTCCTAGTGAGATTATGATAATGTAAATTGTCACCTTTACAACTAATGGAAATGTTTAGAAGGGAGCAATCTTCCATCCCTGTTACAGCTCCATCTTTATGATGAAACGATATTTCTCAATTCCTAATCCTAAGCAGTCACAGTAAACATGGAGGTTTTTAAAAAAATAACAATTCTGCTGGAAAACTAATTTACTGTGAAAAGACAGATCGCCTGGAAGGGAGTCTCATCCTCCTCACCATGAGTGAGGCTAGCTGTGCAGGGTACCCTGGGGAACCGCCTCATTATCGCCCTCAAGAGGCTTCTGTTTCATTTTTTGTGTTGAATAGTGTTGAACTCTTTATTCAAAGCAAACAAAACTCAGTAAGAAACCAATCAGAATTTGGTCTTCTTTTAATTTTTTAAGTTTAATGATAAAATACCCATTTTCTTCAGAGTACTTCATATATGTATTACGGAATATATATAGTATTTTACATTCATGTCCATAAACTTTTATGTTATTTGTAGCATAGATGACATCATAGTTCTCATAAAGGATCCCTATTGCTAATATAAACCAATTTTACTCAACTACTTATACATAACTTCAACTATCCAAATAATTGTAAGTGTCAAAATATTTGGACTGGTGTACATAAATCAACATAGTCATTGATTGAATTTTTCACTTTTCATTTCAATGTTTGATGGCACAATATCATAACGTGATTTCAAAGACTTTTATTTATTGTGTGTATATTTGGGGTTCTGGATTGACTTTACTTTCAAATAAGCATTCTTATAATGAGAATCAGAGCTTAATGTTTGGAAATAATGATCTTTTTTTCCATTCTGATCTAAAAGAATTCAGATTTTTGCCTGCATGTGAAAGAAATACATTTACAGACATATTCATATACATAAAACCAGGTAAATCTGTCCATTAACTTCCATAGATTTTAGAGAAAAAAAAATCATTAAACACGAGAACAAGAATGGGAGTTCTAATTGAAACCAAAAAAAAGTAAAGATGAATTTTTAAATGCCGTAAATGAATTTCAATTTTAATTCCCCATTTTCCCATCCAGAACAAGTGCCACCAAGGACCAGTTTTCGAATGGATTCCTCTGGCAAGTATTCTTCAGTACTCACAGTCCTGTGAATGAAACGTCTTCCATTCTGTGTAACAAATCATTCTTCTGAGTAGTATCAGTTTATTAGTATATAATCACCATGCTAATTTCACTCACCCGCATAAGCATATATTTAAGGTAGAGGGCAAGTCTCACCAAGTTTGGCCTGATGGCTGCCAAGGAAACAAACAAACAAAAGAGAAAGGAAAATAGTCATATTCATTAAGTTCTTTCATAAAATGCTTTAGTAAAAGATTAGATTAAAATCCAGGTGCCAAAGAAAGCCACCAGATTGACTAAGTCCACACTAGCCAATACAGAATTTTCTAGACACATGTGGCTATTAGGCGCTTGAAATGTGGCCAGTCTGAATTTGGATGCACTGTAAGACGTGTGTAAATCCACACCAGATTTCAAAAACTTAGTACAAAAAAAAAAAAAAGAGAAATGTATAATATCTCATTAATTATTTTTTAATATTGATTAATGCTTAAATAATATTTTGGATATATTAGGTTAAATGTATATTATTAAAATTGTACCTATCTCTTTTTGCTTTTTAAAATGTGGTCAATAGAAATGTTTAAGTTACCAAAGTAACTTACATTTTGTTTATTTTGGACAGCACTGGACTAGATAAATAGAAATAAGAAGCTAGAGTATCTCAAGAGATTTGCAATTTAGACATTTCCGAGAACTTATTAAAAATATTGCTAATGTAGAATGAAATTCTTTTCACATCAAGTAAATACCTGTATCAATTTAATTTTTTTAAACCATGCCAATTATAAAGTGCTACATTTCAATAGTATTTTAAGTTAGAATAGAATAGCGTAGTTTCAAGTTTAAGAGCTTTTAGTTATAATCAATTAATTTACTTAAAAGAAAAAAATTTTGACCTAATTATTCTGAAAATAGTTATTAATTTGGTTTGGACTGAAATATTTAATGTCATGGAAATGAAGGAGGTAAAGGAATTTTCTTACTCTTAGGAAGTGCTTTGAACAGCAGGTTAGACCACTGGATGGAAAGTGAGAACACTGAAACAATTGTAGAAAAGAACGTTTCGTAACAATAGTACTGTTTCAGGTCTGTGGGCTCACAGCACACATCTCTAGAGTGTTTCCATGACGACAGCTCATTATCCATCTCAGCATGTTCTAACACCCCTTGGAGGATATATGTGCTTGAGATCATTTCATTCTGTAAGTTTCCATGTCATTTTTTTTGGATATGTAGAAAATATGGGAGATGTTGCTTAGCATTGTGTCCCCAGATAATGTCTAAAGTATTTGTTTACCTTGGTCTGAAAATGTTTAAAGCATAATTATTCTTAGTATATAAGAATATATGACTGTAAACTCCTTGTAATTTTTAAGAATATCTTATAACCAGAGGGAAACTGAAGCCTAGTGATTACAGCTGCAAAATGAAAGCAGAATTTAATTTGAGATTCTAAACCTCAGCTTCCTGGCCACAGCAAGCACATTTCTTGAAAATTTCAGCTTCTGAAGGTACTTTATTTAAAAACAAAGAAGAAAGAGAAGAACTCCTCAGGAGCTTACATTACCTTGATATATGCGCAAAATGATATTTTTACATTTCGAGAAATATACATTACTTGAAAGAGAAAAGTTATAACGTAGCTTGAGCGTTCTATACTACTATGCAATCCAGATTTTCAGGAAAAGAACCAATCCAAATATTTTGTTTAGTGTCCACACAAGTTAGGAAACTATTTTGGAAAATTATGACTCCATCCAAAATAAGTAGAACTCCTATACTATTTCTCATATTTATAAAATGTTCCTTACCAAATTATGTGTCATGATTTTGACTCGGATAAATTTATCATAATTATAAGGTATTTTATTTAGCTGCAGAAGATGCTTAGGTACAGAGGTAAAATTGACGGTAGGAAGTCCTAATGTAATTATGAAGCTAAGTGAAAACTCAGTAGTAGAATAACGCTCTGGTTTATTAGGTACACTAGATTGGCGAGTATGTTAAAACAAATTCAAGAAACATTTAAGCAACTCCTACACGCTGTGCATATGGAATATTATAGAGAGACAAAGATAATTATGCCATCACCAAGGGAGAATGTTAATAAGAGTAATGAATCCATAGTCAGGACCTTCGAATGAACAATCCCACCCAAAGACAAGAAAACTAGGGTGTGGCGTATCATGGAAACCAAGAGTAGAAATCACTTCTGGAAGGAGACCTTTTCTTGTTTAGAAACAATAGAAATCAGGGGTCATAAAGGGTGTGTCGACAATATCAAATGAGACACAGAAATCAATCAGAATGAGCCAAGAAAAAAATGGCCATTGGATTTGGTCATCAGGATGTCATCAAAGACCTTAAAGAGAGCAATTCAGTAATGCCAAGAGAACAGAAACCAGACCGGCAGGAGTAAGTCAGACATGAGAGAGAGTGAAGGCTTCCGTAGAGACCACTCTTTCAAGAGAGAAATGCATGGGGGGAGCAAGGGAGTATTTCAGATGGGAAAATCTGAGTTTATTTGAAAACTTTGGTTATTTGAAGAGAACCAAGTGGAGAGTGGGAGATGGCTTCTGCTATGGCTAAAACATTTCTGGCCACGTTCATATTACCAAAGGTATAAAGAGAAAAAAGTAGAGAGAAGGGATTATTTTAAGACAAAAATGTGTTAGTTATTTACCTGGTAATGTTAGATTCGAGCAATAAAAACTATTTAATTCCCGTTTAACTCATTTTGTATCTAGAGTGCATTGGAAATCCAGATGCCAGGGACTTTTTTTTTTTTGGTCAGGGACATATTTAATAACCACCTTTGATTCTTGATTCCTTCCTTGTACTGTCTTTTCTAGATCTCTTTCCAAGGAAAAGCCAAAAATTTAATACTTTTTCAAGAGGGAAAATGGAATGAATTCATTATCTGTGTCAGAATGTGATAATAAGCCCGTGGTGCTTATGTTTAATTAAAACATGAAAGGGGATTCAAGTACCAAGATTTAATTGACGTGTTTACAGCAGCATCCCGTGTGCCAAATTAATCCATAAAAATGCCATTCTTTGCATTTTTGAAGCTTGAATCCATTCACAAAATTAATCAGTTGTGTTCAGTCACCCATCCTTTTTCCTGAAACGGTGCACCAAACCGTGTCTTTCAAAAGCTAGACCAAGGGTACATATAGCATGTGAAGTCTTCCTGGCGTCTTAGTGCAAAATAAGAATCAGCTTTTGAAATTCTGCTTTTCTTCATTATGACGGAGGTTACCCTGCTACCTGCATGTAGCTTTTTCAATATCAGTGAGAGCCCAGGATTAATCAGGACTTGTAAATTCCATTTCTGTAGCTTGCCACCATGGTCATGCGAAGTCCCATCTGGGACAAGGATCTTAAGATGCATTATTTCATAATGCCTGAGGATCCTAGGACCCAGCTTCTAAGGAACAAGCAACACTGGCCATGGCTAACCTTTGAACACCAACGTCCAAAGAGTTTTCTGACTCTCTTAGTCCATTTCTTCGCAATGACGGCCTCATCTTGAGTTGCACCAAGAAATGCCTAAGAGCACCCCTCACAGTTCTGCAAAAAGGAAAAAGAAGAAGAAAAAGAAAAAAGAGCACAGATACAGACTAAACACAAAGACAGAAGAAAAAAAAAAAAGGGATGTTGGTAGGGACATGATTGAGTGATATCCAGAGTGACTCAGGTCCCGCTAGGTGTCCCCCAGACCCCTTCATCTAACAGCCTGCCAGGTGCATGGTTTGCAAACCAACTGGAGAGAGGGGTGAGGATTGTTAAATTCTATAACGGTGGGGTGAATAGTTGCCCTTGAATTTCTTTGCTTTAAGTCCTTGCATTGACAGGGGAAGAGATAAAGCATGATAACGATCTTTTTAAGTATGTCATCAGACCAGAAGAGCAGCTAAAGGAGAGTATCAGAAACATCAGAATCTTTCAAGAGAGCTAACAAAGCAGGAAGGAAGCTAACAAAGCAGCTATGTGCATATAGTTTTAGTTATTTTCTAAAGCCAGACTCACATGGGTGGGGGGAGGGAGGGAGAAACAAAGGAAAAAATCTCTTTCTGAAAGCTCTTATTTTCCTTAAACAATAACAAAAAAGAAAAGAAAAAAGAAAAAAATAAACTGCCTTAAGGCACAATCCATCATTTAAACTTTTTTTTTGCAGTTGACTATTTCTCTTAAATTTCCATGCCCTGCAGCCTCTGAGTCTGTGTTCAGAATTAACAAAGAAATAAAAAGTAAATTACATCTGCAGGCACACTTCTCTAACGGATCTCTTTTTGCCTCTCTACGGGCACATGTGCCACGAAGCTGGCCATCTTGGCCTGGAAGAATGGAGGGTGAAGATGACGTGGTTGGCCTATATCACCCTATATTTGAAATCAGAGTGGTCAGAGCAGAGAATGTCACCAAAATGCACACAAAGAATAGGGGAGGAGGATATACTCCCTGCTTACATCTTCAGAGTTCTTCAGAGTTTAAAATTAACTAGCAAACATAGATCTATATTTTTCTCCTAAATATAAAGGAGTCCTGAGTCATTCATTAAGGAAAAGGTTTCCAGTTCTCCCAGGAATCACAGCATCTTCTGACACAAGACAACTCCCTTGTACCCTGGCACATCTCAAAAATGCCATTCCTGGGGTTGTTATGATTTCAGCATTTCCTTGGGGGAAAGTTTTCCTTAGCAAATAAAATGGATCACACAGTAAAGTCCTTGTAGAGCTCCTTATGCAATATGGATTGGTGCTGAAGCCACTGGAGGAACAATTTCTCACTTACCATACTCAGCAGCAATGCAAAAATGAGACTATCTACAAGTAAATGGAAGGTTCTGGTTAAACATATGCTAGCTGTATCATTTTGAATGTCGAAAGTATATCGTGCTCTCTTTGTGATTTTTATGTATATATGGTCTCGAGTCCTCTAAGCTTAAAGGAACCTAGAGAAGAGATTGATGTGAGCAGCCATATAATCTAGTTTTAGGGGTTTGAACGGTGACTGGGTATTATCTGTCACCCTCCCCTCTCCCCTCGCCTTTCTGCCTGTGTTGCGAGAAATACAGGTACCTGCCATGACTCTGTAGGGCTGCTCCACTTGCCTCCAGAGTCCTGAAGGTTTAGCACACACCCCAATATGTGATTTCATATATAATGTTGTAGACCTCGGAATAAGCTGAGTTCAAAAGTCAGTTGAGACTTGTAGAGTGTAGGGCAAAGTTTTCATTTTCCTTTTACCACTCAACTCTAACGAAGTGTTTAATAGGAACTGAATTTTTCTAAGTTGTCGTATCTTTAAAATATGAATGATTACACAATTCATAAAGGATGACTAATGGATGTGGAAATCCAGTTGGTTATTCTTCTTTGAGTTTTATATTCGTCACCGAATGGGAAAGAATTTGGTTATACGTGCATCTGGTCATAAAAGGGCACGAAAGTCATAGAGTCTTGGACGATGTGGACATACATACGTATGTACTTATATGGCTGATTCAGCTTTTTTTTTTCCTTGAGAACACTAGACACACAATCAGCTTATGCCTACATTTCAGAAGTGAGTGACTTGCCTTTCACATATCACTGGAAATGCTTAGCTCAGGTTGGAGGGCACAAAGGCAAGCCCTGTTCTGTTGTGCTTTGTTTACTCCATCACTTCAGCAGCTCCACTTGTAGAGTCTGGAAGAGATTTGCCTGGCCATCACTTATGGAGTGTCTCTCTCAACTATGGCTATTACTATATACCCAGATGGCTCAGACATAAGCTTCCTGTCTCATGAGGATTCTCCTCTGAAATCCCATCCCAATTTCCAAAACCATCCTGCTTAAGCAAGGAGAATTTAACTTAATACTTGCACCTATCAGTTCTAATACCTCCTTTAAACCATTAAGGCCCAAAGATCACTAAATACTTCTTAAGCAGAGGATGGCATTAATAAGCATTCCCCAAAGTTGCTAATCATTGATTAACATCCTAACAGTGGCCTTGAAAGTATGCACAGCCCAGTCATGATTGAGACATTTGCCCCTGGGGAAGGTTCAAAGGGCCAGGGGCAGGAGGTGAGGTTAAATCATATTCTCCTTAAAAAGTTAAAATATTTCTTATGGTTTTAGTTTATTTATTCTAGGGTTGAAAAACAAAATGATAGGGCTTCCCTGGTGGCGCAGTGGTTGAGAGTCCGTCTGCCGATGCAGGGGATATGGGTTCGTGCCCCGGTCCGGGAAGATCCCACATGCCGCGGAGCGGCTGGGCCCGTGAGCCGTGGCCGCTGAGCCTGTGTGTCCGGAGCCTGTGCTCTGCAACGGGAGAGGCCACAACAGTGAGAGGCCCGCGTACAGAAAAAAAAAAAAAAAAAAAAGAAAAACAAAATGATAGAAGAGTTTCCCATCTTATTTTTAAGTACATTTCTGTTCTTTCAGCTAACTACAAAAAAATATCCCTCATCTAGTTTATTTTGAATATGCTTACAGAGTCAGTAGTGAATCTACTAGTGGCTTCCACATTTTAAAATGTTTGAGGGATAAGAGTTCACTTAGACCCAGGCAAATTTCTGTCCCTAAGTTATGAAAAACCTAAAGGATTTTGTCAGAAAATCAAAACTTCACCCAAACCTCAATAAAGTTTAGATTTTCTATTTTCTAACTTTAGCAATTTTAAAAGAGACACCTTCTATTAGGTGTAAGTTTATATCCCCCTCCCCTACACACACTAAATGGAACGCATCAAGTCATAAGCAGCTACTAGTAAATTACTAAGTAGTCCTTTACCAGGTGCTTCCAGGGTGTTGCCATCTGTTCTCTCATACTTCTAAAACAATCGTTCTAGTCAGAGTAACATCGCCAAAGTGACAGCCAATTCTTCTTGAGGGCAATCTCAATCCTTTCAGGAAAATGAAGAATTACGGAGGCATTGATTTTTCTTTTCACTCAAGAAAATTTGTGTGCTCTTTCTGCCTATGGCAATGCCCTAGTAATGCCCTTGGCTGGTCAGTGCTAATCCAGAGACTCCCTAATTTTGGAATACCTACTTTTTTGTTACCATATATTTTTTTTCTTATCCTCTGTGCTTTTCACCGACTCTAACGGCACTCTCATTAATCACACCCACAAAATTAATCCATCATCGGCGTGTTCAGTCCCTCGTGGTGGGGGGGGGGGGGCAGGACTCATCACTGAGTGGGGTCTCCTCTGTGCCAGGTCCGGATTACAAGGAGCTGGATGTTCACCTTCGCAGGATGCAGTCTGGATTTGGCTTCAGAATCCTCGGGGGAGATGAGCCTGGCCAGCCTGTGAGTTGAATTCTCTTTATTTCCACACTTTGGGTTATATTGTGTGTGTATGGGTGAAGGGAAAAATCATTCAGTAGGGTATAAAAAAAGAAATCTTTTAGGACTCACATAAAAATTTTTTGAGGTTTGTTTGGTTTTTTTCTTGGTTTCTAAGTTTTCAAAACATGCCAGTGTTTCCATGCCAATATATCATCATAAATCAATGCACATTTCATGAAGAGAGGGACATTACTCTTTCTTAAAATGGATTGGATTCCTCTTGACTATTTCAATTATTTACTTGTAGTGGACCCCTGGTCTCTCTGGGCAGCAGCTCACAGATAAACACGCAGTATGACAGAGATATATGTGAGGAGATGACTTGGAACAGCAGAATTGTGTATGTTTTCAATCACAACTACAGGGGAGAGAAAACACGGGGATAAACAGAAGTAAAATCAAGTTCAATGCTGCAGAATCCCGCCAGATTTGAATTAGGGGATTACCGTGAGAGGATGTTCACAAAGTCAACGTCAGTTGGCACAATCTTGGGAATTTGAAAAGGGCTTTGGAGAAATTATATATATGATACATCAGAGTGACTGCATAAAATAACTATTCATTAATACACAGAAAAACACAGCAAAGCGAGACTTGTGAGCATGTGTTAAAACAACAGCCATAAAACACTCATTGTAAAAGACGTGTCTTAAGCGGTACCCAATGTGACTATGTCAGGTTCATAAAAGGTTCATAAATGGTCCCTAAGTGCTGAAATATGGTCAGGTCCCTTCTCATACATAAATACAAGTAAAAGATTAAACTATAAAATAAATGTAAGGGGAAACAGCAAAGTTCCAGTTCTTCCCATAATGCTTACTTCAATACAGTCTTCGAGATACACAGTTCTTACCTTGCTGGACTCCCCCCACTTCCATAGGCTCATGCTTTGTCTGCTTTGTGGGTAAACTAGCACCACATTCGTAGCACCGTCTTCTCTTCGCCCATCTCCCCCTCTTCAGAGATAGAAGGGACTGCATCTCCCACTCTTCAGAGATAGAAGGGATTGCATGACTGAGTTACAGGAAAGGCATAGTTTCAGCTGACTCCAGAAGGGAAAGGTCTAGCTGACCTTGGCCTGGCACAGAAACTATAGAATTGTTACCCAAATGGAACACCTATTGCTCAGAATGAAACTCAGGGGTTTGAGTGCAGCCAGTGGTTACCACCCAGCCTCAGGACAGCTTTCTGCCGGGTCGGTACACAGGTTCCCAGGTTCCCAACCCTTCTGAACATAGGCTTTACACTCCTGAGTCCTTTCTCCCCTCCGGTGGGCAGGCATTCAGTATTTATGATAAACCTCTTCAGATTACATGTTTTGCTGGTTATCCTCATTGTGTTTAGATTTACTCTGGTTTATGCTTTCAATTGAATGATTTAAGACACGCTCAGGCTGCAAGTTACAATTCTGACAGTTAAACCATAAAGTAGAAGCCTAAATCTCCCTGAAGCATTCAAAGCCAGAATATAGTGTCTTGAAGACCAGAATGTTGCACCTCAGAAAGATTATATCAGGAAGGGTAAGTCTACTGTAAAGATCTCCCATATGCCTTTCCTTCCTGCTTTCCTCCACTGTGAGTCCAGAGATAATATACAAACAAAATGCACTAGCCTCAGTTAATTGCTGATATGCTACAAAGGGAGAGGTGTGTGACGTGACTTGGTCCCCACCCGCAGGAGGTCTCATAAATTGTATCAAATGGGATTCTGCCTTCATATAGACGAAATGGTATTGACATCTCAGGGTGCACATTAAACACGACAGCACGGCTTTCGGCAAACAATGAACAGCAGGACTCCAGCTCAGACAAGCATATGGGCATTTTTTTCCTGCAAGAGGAAATCATTTTCACAGTTAAATAACAATAGAAATAGAAAGAAATGAGAAATTGCCACAAAGCAATGAAAATGGGATTTCCAGCTGTGAGCTGCAAAGACATGGGAAGGCATTAAGATGGAAAGGCTTGGAAAACACTGCACTGGAGAAAGGCCTGTGTGGAGAAAAACTGTTCATGGAAAGAGAGAGGCGATGATAGACAGGGGCCTTGGCATGCGAGTCCGGTGCAAACTTGTGGAAGAGTTTCAGAAGGCTAGAGCTGGAAATCTGCTTGCCATCTTGTCAAGTCACCCTGGGCTATAATTATTGCAGATCAGACCTGCTGGGTTTAGACTGACATTAGGTAGTGTGGGAAAGAATTAAAGGAATTAATAGGACTGAAAAGGTGGTTTTGGTTTTGTTTGTTTCTTAGTTTTGGTTCTCTTTTTGTGTGTTAGTTTTCTCCCCTGGCTTAGGGGGACATCAGCCACGTGAATGTGAATTGCTGTTATTTCATATCAAATACATTATTTTGTTCTGTGCCTTCACAGCCCTTAAGATAAAGTGAAGTTGTGGAGTTTTTGATTCTTTTGTTTTTTTTTTTTTTTTTTTACAAAAGATGGTTGGAAAGATAAGGCCAGGTCACTTGTTTGGGGGGTGTCTGTGAGGAGGGGTCTTTCTTGATCTGTTTTGCCACCAAGCTGTTCCTTCAGGGCCAAAGCAAGAGAGGCAGGATAAAGAACTCCTCCAAGGGCAATGAGAAAGCCGATGAGTGGGTCCTCAGAGGTTGACGGATCCAGTGAGGTCAGAGGGAGGTGATCAGTAGAGTGAGGCCAGTGTTGCTGGGAAGGCTCTCTGGCCGGTATAGCCAGGGGGCAGCAAGATCAGAAGGAAAATATAGCCTGATGGGTCAGGGAGCCCAGGCCATGCACTCAGCAGACCTGGAAAGTGACCAGTACGATGGGGCAGGAGGCTCAAGCCAGGCACCTGAGGGAAAGTCCCTCAGTGGACTTGGAACGTGACCAGTGAGACCATAGTTTCTGTGTCCACTGGACCAAGTGAGAATACTCAGAACCTTGCTACTCAAATGGTGTTAGATCTACAGACCAGAAGCACCCAACACCTCCTGGGAGCTTGTTAAACATGCAGAATCTCAGGTTAAACCCCAGGCCTGTAGAATCAGACTCTCGGGGTAGATGCAGAATTCTGTTTCAACAAGCTCACGGTGCGATTCATGTGCCCCCTAAAGTTTGAGAACTACTGATGTAAAAGATCAGATATCCTGAGGTATGTTTTCAAGAGCTTAGGTGAACATGTATATATGGAAGTCAATATGAGTTAACAGTGCAAGAAGGAATCATAGATTATCCTATCCAGATAGGAAAGAAGCTACTCCAATGTGTCAAGTGTACAAAGCATATTCAAATTAAAGGAAAAAAAGAAAAGTTGTGGGCTAGTTTCTTTCCTGACTAGAGAGACACATAGAGCTAGCTCAGTGTCAGCAGTGAAATACAGGGCACAAAGGTGTAAATTGGCCAAAGGCTGAGGAACGACAGCAGCATGAGAGGCAGAAGTAGTGACGGCGCACGTGGTCAGCCTCTTCCCAGCGGCAGTTCCTGAAGGAAGGAGCAAGTGTAACTCATATATGTAGCTCATGGACGGGCGGCTCTAATGCCTGCTGCAGTGCCCCACGCTGAGCTCAATTCAAGTTTCTTTCATAACTATGACAACCTCTCTTTGAAAAAGGTAGAGGGTGGATTAGACAATGTGATTATACAATAATATGTATATTGTTAATAATTTTATAACACTATATAATAGGCTATATTGAAGTATTATGTTGAATACACTATTTAGAAATAAATATGTAAGATTTGATAGAACAAAGTAAAGTTTGAAGATTAAAGCTTCAAGTTTAAAAAAAAATGTATCCAGTGAACTTCAGTCTTTGCTCAAATGTCAGCTTCTCATTGAGGCCTGAGCTAACCTGCCCTAACTCCACCTCAGCTGTGTAGCTGACACCCACCCACCATCCTACTGTGCTCTATTTTCTTCATAGTACGTGCCTGCTAGCATACAACATAATTTTTACATTTATCTGGCCACTAGAATGGCTCTATAGAACGGGGATTTTTGTTTATTGTTCACTGATGGATCCCTAGCACCTAGAAGTGTCCCTGGACTCAATGAATATTTGCTGGATAAATGAATTAATTAGCGAGGAGAGTACTTCATATCACAGCAATAAAGCAGAAAAACGGATGTTTTACTGGGGTTCTCCTTTTAATGGATGATATTAAACTAGTAGCACAGAAGATAACTTCAAGAGTATATCTTTGCTGTTTTCCTACAGCAGGAGAGGAATGAGAATTTTCCCATGTGAAATTCTGTTTTTACTATTTTTGTAGAGTGCCCAATTGCAATGGTAGCTCTCTTAGTTGTAACCTATTTTTTGAATTCCTTTTCATCAGTTAGAATCAGAACTATAGCTTAATGTTGGTAATTGAGCTAAGAATTTCTCTAGCCACTTTTTCTCTGTTACTAGCTATAAACTCTCCCACTGAGGCATACAGGAAATCTAAAGGTTGAAGCATTTTCTTTGGGCTAACCCAGCTAAATGCAGCTTTTCATGGGGCAGTGGAGGAACATAAACATTCATTTTAACCGGCTTTTGCACAAAGCACTTAATAAATCTTTGAAGTGCTCCATAGCGGGTTGAGTCTTTTGAAGAATAGATTGGAATATCTTGAGAAAGAAACTCATAAATTCAGGTTGACAGGACAATAAGGGAAAATGGAAAATATCAGAAGCATGCCTGACTGCTGGACTACAGCACATGGGCACAGCCATTTGCTGTAGCCCAGCAGTCCAAGGCCGGCAGTGTGTTTCCTGTGAGAGCGATAATGAATCAGTCATCAGAGCACTGATATTCAACAAGGAGGCAAATCTACTGTCCACTCCCACCCTCCCCCAAGAATAGGGAAAAAACAGACGTGTGGTAGGGAATTTTCATTCCTATGGATAAAGAGAGCTATTCAGTGGACCAAGGCTATGAAGTCCTCAGGAAAAAAAAAAGAAAACTCTCCAGACCATAACTTTGCATATACCTGAGCAGGTCTGGGCATTCAGATCTGTGCTGACAGGCCACACTGAGCGTTGTGACCAAGTAAGAAGGAATCGTCTGCTGCCAAACCTGCTGACACACAAGGCCGCAGGTCGTGATGGAGCAACTCTGCAAATTAACTGGAATCCACAGATCCGAGGTTTGAAAGAAATTAGTGCCTGAAAGAAATCAACTCGTGAGCAAGGGATCGTTTTATAGAGACTTAAAATACAACCTAGAATATAGCCTCTGTAATATTATCAGACTCATGGTAACCGCTGCCTTCAGATGCCGTGAGGCTAAGCCACTTGGCAAAAGAAAAACTATTCTTTTGAACTCTGTTGTCCATGAGTTGGGAAAGTTGTAGATTAAATAGCAAAACTAAAATATTTTGTGCTATTGCCTTTCCTCTGAGAAAGAAAGAAAGCCTTGCTAATGGACACTATTTTGAGTGTTTCTAATGGGAAGTAGGAAACCTTGTATCGTTATATGCCTCGTATCACAGTCCCTGGTTCAGGGATTCATAACAATATGCACGTTTCCCAGATGTGTACCTCCAAATTTCCTGGTATGGTGGCCACCTAAACAGCAGAAGCATTGCAGGGGACAGGCAGAACTGGGGACATCCTTTGTGCAGAGGAAGTGCTCTAAGAAAGTATTCAAAGAAATGGAGCAAAAATCTGGAGGAGATTTGACTGTTCTTAAAGTAGGTCAACTGTCCAGGGAAGGCCAGCCATGAGTTCTGCTTTGTTTTGTTTTGTCCTTAACTCCAGCTTTCGAAAGCAAAGCAAAAATTGAAAGATAAAAAACACTTTGAACCTTTATCTGAATTTAATAATATACAGCAGATAGTTTCCCCTGACATTTTCCAAGCACTCACTACGTGCCCTGAGCGAAGTTAAATGCTTCCCGTGCACTATTTCTTTCGCTTCTCCCAACAACTCCGTGAAGTAGGTCCTATTCTTTTATTTCCCCATTTTTGCAGGTGGAGAAACCGAGGCTTGCGGAGATTGAAAAGCCTTGCCCACGGCACACAAATAAAGAAGTGGAGCTAGGATTCCATCCCCAGTTTGTTTCAATTCAGAGCTCACGTACGGTGGCCAATAACATCAGGTTATTTGGGGTTAAGGGTGATGGCTTATGCACCAGTTAGCAAGTGTCCCCCAGACTTCATGGCCATCCGAAGCAAGTTCAAAACATTTATTTCTCTAAGAGGAGTTAGCAACCTGGAAGAGTTAGGAGGGCATCCTTTCAGCCTCTCATTTTTCATTTTTCATTTTTCAAGTACATGTTCAGATTTGGGGCAGAGGGTGTAAGCAGGGAATAAAATCTTCTACTGAGTTACTTGGTAGGTAAGTAGATAGATGGAAGGAAGGAAGGTTTGAAACATAAACATCCTTTTCTTCTCACTGCTTGTCTAGATTTTGATTGGAGCCGTCATTGCCATGGGATCAGCCGACAGAGACGGCCGCCTACACCCAGGGGACGAGCTCGTCTATGTGGATGGGATCCCAGTGGCTGGCAAGACCCACCGCTATGTCATCGACCTTATGCACCATGCAGCCCGGAACGGGCAGGTCAACCTCACTGTGAGAAGAAAGGTGCTATGTGGAGGTATGTAACTCGAACCGGCAGCAAGAGTTGGGGGTTAGGTGGTGAGACGCTTTTGTGAGTCAGGGTCAGGACCCTGGAGACAACGTTTTAAATCAGTTTCTATATTATATGAGGGAAAAGACCAACCTCGATATGCCAGACGTAACTGTGATGTTGAAAGTGCAGCTTTTCACCCCACTAGTACGTTTCTAAGCAGTCTTTGAGGCTGACATTTTCCATGGAGTCATTAAAAATTTCTAGCAAAGCCTGAGGCTAATTTAAGATGTGTATGCTCTTTGCTTTTTGGTAGGTGCTAGGTATAAGAAGAACATTTTTTTTTTTTTTTTTTTTTGTGGTTTGCGGGCCTTCCTCTGCTGTGGCCTCTCCCGTTGCAGAGCACAGGCTCCGGACGCGCAGGCCCAGCGGCCATGGCTCACGGGCCCAGCCGCTCCGCGGCACGTGGGATCCTCCCAGACCGGGGCGCGAACCCGGTTCCCCTGCATCGGCAGGCGGGCGCGCAACCACTGCGCCACCAGGGAAGCCCAGAAGAACATTATAATAGTGAAAAATGTAGCTTTTGAAAATGTTCCTCATTGTGTTTACAAGCCAAGAAACACAGCATTTTGCTACCATAAAAAGGCAACTAGGATGGAAAATTAACTTCCTTTATAGAGCCTGATAAACAATAAAACGATTACTCTGATTTAGAAAAATACAGCTCTATATGACTCTGAGAGAGCACAATTCATATAATTCCAAAGTTATGAAACGGAGAAATTAGAAGTAATTATTCCCTTTACAACCTTTACAGCTTCATAAAAGAATCCACCAAAGAAACACTTTTAAAAGTCAGCCCTCTTAGTCATATTCTGATTCAATTTAGCTCTCTTTACCATCTCTCAACCCCCCCAAAAAAGATTTCTGTTTATAAGGAATATGTCCATTACAAGCATTATACTGTGTTGTACCCTCTGAGCACTCAGTAATATTGGGAATATTGTCCCAAACCGCCTGTGCATTGCTCTGTGAATTACAGGAGCGACGGTGCCAAAGATGTTCTGTTGTCATCTGCCCTGGTGGCCTGCTGGCCTCTCTACTCAGCCCTGGACTGCTCCTCATACAGAATGATCAATACTGGAATTAGGAGGGACCTTAGAAAGAGCAACGTGAGCTCCCTTGTGTTACAGATGACAAACTGAGGCCCAGAGGGTCAGTAGATGTCCTGGTGGTCTGCAGTGAGTCAGTGATCATGCAGAGACCCATCGCCCCAGCCAGTGCTTCTTTCTTTACTCTACCACCAACCCCCGTCCAGTGAATTCAAAGACATTAGACCAACCTTTAGCAAATGTCGCTCCCTAACGTAAGGAGTCTTCCATATGTGCTAGTATCATAACACATTTGAATTTTTTAAAAAGGGCCACCAGCTAATCACAGCTGTGAATCACTCGAGAGGATAAGATATATTAGTCGAACTAAAAATCCTTTTCTATTCAAGTCTTGTAGAAACTAGATTTTGAGCAAGAGCTATCACTTAAAAGGCTAAGTCAGAAGAATTATCAGCCCTTACCAGTAGAGACTGCTATAGATCTTGTATTATGGAGGTTTTGCTAAGAGGTGCAAATTCGTCTTTCATCGTCTTCAGAAATTCATGGCAGACCACTTGACCCAGTGAAGTAAAACACCTTGAATTATGCCTTAACCTTGGGCGAGATGCCCTGAGGAAGACAGTGTTTGCTCTGTTAACATTTAGCCGTCTCTCACACACTTTTATTAAAAGTGATTTTTAAAAAAAAGTTTGCTGTGCTATATGTTCTGTAACCCAAAGATAAGTTTAAAAATACTGATTTATAAGGAAATACACTGCAAAGTGCAAAAACTAACGCACCAACATAATTTCATGCTCTCCTTGCCACCAGCTGATTATCGCAAATTAAATTTTGTTCTAATCAACCCAGGCTATTGGAGTGTAGGCCAAATGCTTCAAAAATGTATTCTTGCGATTTGTCGATCATGTAACTTCCATGAAGATGCTCTTTGCTGCAGTTCTTACCACCTTTACTCATTTAGGCTTTCAGGTGCATTTCAAGTGCATTTAATTTTTGAAAATGTTCTGCTGCAGACGGCTCATTCACACCAGGAGAGTTTCCAAGTTAGTTCAGCCCACTCTTCCTTGAAAGCTTCATGAGTATTGAAAACGATTAAGTTCAGCAAAGGATACTTTGATAGTAAAGTCAATGCCTAGAAATAGGATGGAGCAGATTTTTTAAACGGGCCTAGGAAGACAGCCTTTCTTCATAGCTGCCATTTCTCCAACAGTGAGAGAGATAGCTACCAATGGATATGACAGTGGATATGCCATTTTAAGCGTTCTTATTATCATCATTATTATGCTTTCTTAAGCAAATGCAGCGGGAGGTGCAAGCCTGGCTTATGATGAGATGGTTCAAAGCTGAGGGGAAATGAGTAATCAGACTGTGAAGAGACAGAAGATGAACGAGAAGACAGACAGTGTCACCACCTTCTTGCACAAAGGAGTAATATAATGGAAAAAGAGATGGGCAGAAGGGAGGTCAGCCTTATGCTTGCCTCCGCTGGTACAAATGTCCTGCCTCACCTCAGAAGACACTGGGCACTGGTTTTCTAGTTGATGCTGAAGAGAAGAAAAAAAAAAAAAAAAAAAAAAGCATTAATTATGAGAGATACAGACTGGTTGGTTACACTGGGCAAAAATTAAAATAAAAACCTCCAAATGTTAACATACCAAAAAAAGTGTACGCACTAAAGATAGAAAGGCAAAATTTTCAATTAGGCAATAGCAAACTAGATCCTCAAAAGTGAGAAATGGTGGATGAAAATGTAAAGGATAAAGGATGAAAACATCCAGTAATGTATCCAATTTTGTTTACCAGATAATTTTAGCACAGATCTTGCCCCTTAAACTAGTTTTGAGAGGTGCCTTATCCATGCTACCAGCTCCGATATTTAGTTATTCTTTCCCAAGGATAGTAGAAGAGTGGCTTTAATTGTTACACCGAAAGTGTAAGTATTTACATGTTTAGTAACTCAACTTTGAGACGTTCAACGTGGTGACACGTTATTTTGAATACATACGATTCGTCTGAGAGAAGAGTGTCTCTGAGGAATTTCCGAAAGTGTAAATCTAGAATTGATGTGAAAGAAAGTTTTTTGACTTAATCAAAACATGTTAGAGTCCATCTTAAAGCGATCAACATCTTTTTTTTCTAACACCTAAGGGAAAGTCTAATTCTTGGCCTGATACTGAGAAAGGGAACGTTTTCTTGGCAGCTGGGTGAAAAGTTTAGCCAGCGTTTAGGGTGCTAGTGAATTCCCTGCTCCTGGTTACTATACTTTCTGTCAGTTCTAAATACAATGCCTTACTCTTTGTCTATGAGCATGTCACCCATTTAAATAATTTGTCTGCCTTGATGAGCATAAGGCAGGAGTGCAGAAACTCAAATGCCTGCAGGAAGGCCAGCCCCTAACAGGGGCAGGACCCCAGCCTGCCAGGCACCACAGGGGTGCACTTCGCCCGTGGACACTCCAGGGCCCGTGTCCAAGCTCTACCACACGCATACCCCGTTGCCTCAGCCGTGCTTCAAGACAAGATTTGCACATCCTTCCAGGGGGAAGTCCTGTGAGGCCCAGGCACAACCTGGAAGCAGGCAAGGTCTGTTTGGTTACATAGCGCCCTGGTACCCAGTCTGTGATCTGGAAGGGAAACAAGGGCTCCAGTTGAACAAGTCCCTTTGGCCCTGCGTGCTCCTCACTTCACGGGTAAATGAGCAAATCAGGAATTTGCAAGAGACACAGGGGAGTAGTTGAGACTTGCGTATTGGGTACTCGGTCAAGGGAGCAGCAATTGCCCAACTCTAGTTGATTATTAGCAAATATTTCAAGAGAAACTAGAAATCCAGCTTTCTGTAAAATCACCCTATTTAAAAACATTGGCAATTAATTTTAACAATTATTAAACAAAGTCTAGACCGGCATTGGGCAGGAATAATAAATGGGTCTGCAGACCAGGAGCAGCTCCTGGCCAGCAGTTGACTGTTCTAGTCAAAACCATCTCACCTGGAGGACATTATCAATGGCTCCTGCCTTCCCAAGCGGAGACCCTCTCCCAGTCAGCACAGTGACGATTTCCAGTGTGACTGGTAAGGACGAAACAGAAGCTAAAACCTAAAAATTAATTATTTGACTTGTATAGATATTAAGTGACTGAATTCTGTACACCCATTTGCACGCGAGCCAGAGGATGAGTCAGGGATGCTGGGAGTTAGTGTGTTAGAAAAAAAAAAAAAAGAAGAAGAAGAAGAAGAAGAAAAATTGCACATGGTATTTAGTCACTTTCTGACATTTTACTATATTATTCTAAAACAACATTGTTCATCCCCTATACCAGGAAGTGTTGTTGGAGAGAAGACAGTCTCATTTGGGTCTAGAGCCAGCCAAGTAGAAAAATGAGGTGGAATCAGTTATATCCCTCAAAGTCAATCATTGGAAGTCTTCTTAACTCCCTGGTTTTAAATGGGCTCATGGTGTTAAAGATAAAGAACTTTGTTCTAGAGGTTGAAAGAGACATGCAGAAGCAATAGGAAAGTATTCTGTTAATGTTATTTGACTCCTTCACTCACCCAGGGACACTCACATTGACTTAGGCAATGATTTTCTTTCTTTCTCCCTTTGGAACCTGCGTCATAGCCACTCCGAGCCACTTACTGCAAAGACAGATCATTTTTCTTTGTCGCTGCTTTACTGACAACCGCAGCCCTCAACCCCCTAAAATATGACAGCCAGAAAATGAGATCTCTCTTGTCACTGCCTATGACATTTCGTTACTGATTTTGTCCAATAACTCAGGGAGATTTTCAATTTAATGTTGCAGCATAATAATTGTTTGTTTTTCTTCTTCCTGACTATCTCTAATCACTTTATTTCCAACTTATACAAGGACTGATAAAGGATATGTGCTTCACCAAGACAATAACAGCTTGTCTTTGGATGATGTTTTCTAGTGGAGAGGGTTCATTTTACAGATAGTTTGAAATCCTGGTGGAAAAGAGGGAAAAGCTTTGACATTGACATTTTGCTCTTTTATCACATCAGTACATTTCTTACATATGAAAACATCCATTTGTTTTCTGATTGATTAAAACCTGATTGATTAAATATTACAGAAAAATTCAAATTTATCAAACGGTAATAAGCAGTAGCCTGGGTCTTATTCATCCTGTAATCACAGACAAGAAATGAATACATTTTTGTAAAGACCATTTTTAAATCTGAGTATTTGATTAAATGCAGCTCCATTTTCTTTAGGTGTCAGTGTAACGAAACATCTCTTATAGTCAGTGTTCTTGTTCCCTGATTTTTGAACTGACTTTGATTTTTGAAACAAAATGATTTTTCATTTCAGAATGGAATTGCACCTTACATTAAAAGCCTTCATCGGAACCTTTGGCTAATTATTTTTAACTTGCCGTATGAGACAACTGCCAGTATTTTAAATAGGAGACCATATCTAAAGACCCAAAAAGGAATCACTAATTATCATTATTTTCTATCTTATTGTTCCTCTGTTCCATAAACATCTTATGACTACACTAATCAAGTTGTAAGATGGACATGAAACAGTCCTATTTCTAATTACAGTATTCTACGTGCCTGCTTAAGTTTTTTTTTTTTTTTTATCCGAATACCAGAACCTAGGTATTATAGTAAAATGACAAAATTCTTTCTTGGATGATAGATCAACTTTCAGTTCAAAAACTAGGTTCTCTTGGCTGCCAACTTTCTATCATTTCTCCCTATAAATATGCTTGCTTTCTCATGGAAGTATTGGCTTGGTTTATCTGGTTGACAATAAGGTATATTTTACAATAATATAGAATGTAAATGAGCAAGGCCTCCAACACCTGCCTTAGAGATTCAAAATTCATCATTCCTCAGCCTGATATCATTGTTAGATTTGATCCTAGAGTGAGCAAGCTAAGAAGTATGTTTCCCAGCTACACAAAGTGAATGAACACTTCTAAGCTAACAGAATATCACAGAATTAAATAAACCCATGGCTTTTTAGTAAAATTATGGTAGGTCACTTTCCATGGACAGCCTCTGGGCTATTAACCCCAACTACAGTCAGCACTTCTCAAAGTGTGGCCTTGAAACCTCATCCAGATTCCTGTGCCCAGTTGTTCCTAGATCTACTGAAAAAACTCCTTGGGTGGATGCTGATGGTGCATATTTCTTACAAGTTCTGTAAGTGGGTTTTATGCATAGCACAGTTGAAGAGTCTGTCTATCTGTTTTATGATCTTCTTAGATCAATTATTGTTGTGACACTAAGAAGCCTGATATTTAAAACTGGGCATTGTCTTGGCGGGTTGCAGTCTCACCAAGAAGAAGTTATAAACAAGTAGCGGCACAGGGGAAGCTGAGGAGGGGTTTTACCTGTGTTTGCTGTGAAGGGTGGAAAGGAACAAGACCTAGGGGGCTCCATAGCCAGGTTTGTAGCTTTTCAGATACTCTTCACATCCTGGGGGTGGGGGGAGGAATGGAGGCCAGTCAACCAGCCTGGTAACAATGCCAGTGTCTAGAATAGTGCCCAGCACACAGGAGGCACTCCTTCATCAAGACCCTTGCTGAATAACCAGGTGCCTGTGTACGATGTGTGTTCCAGGGGAGCCCTGCCCAGAGAACGGGAGGAGTCCAGGCTCCGTGTCAACCCACCACAGCTCTCCTCGCAGCGACTACGCAACCTACACCAACACTCACACCAACAGCAGCGCCTCTCCCCCCGAAGGCTTCGCCTCCCACAGCCTGCAGACCAGTGACGTGGTCATTCACCGCAAAGAGAACGAGGGTTTCGGCTTTGTCATCATCAGCTCCCTGAACAGGCCAGAGTCCGGATCCACCATAAGTAAGTGTCTGCTTTGCCTGCTTTTGAATAAGAGCTATTGTTTTTATTGTTCTGGTGGTGGGGATCCTGGACAAGTAGATCAGAGGACTGTTGTATTCATAAATGTGGAGCCCCAAAGTCGCAGCCTCTGGGCACGAATAAGGCATCCTTAACACTTGCTTAGCCAAATGGTGCCGACTTTGGCTCAGAAAGAATGCGGGACCACGGGTAATGTCCTCCCAAACCCACAGCCCCCATAACAGCTCTTCATTCATTTTAAACTGGGAAGAAAACAATGCAGCGTGATGTGGGAATTTTGACGTGAGGGGAGAGGCACTCCCGTTCCGTAGAATGAAACCAGCTACACAAAGGATCTGAGGGAAAAGCAGTCCAGGCAGAAGGCTTGACGTGGGAAGGTGCTCAGCATTCAAGAAATATACAGAAAATGTATGGTTTCACGTACACAGGGAATCTGAAAAACAAGGCAAATAAACACGCTAACGGACAACACAGAAACAGACTTCTAGATACAGAGAACAAACTAGTGGTGGCCAGAGGGGAGGGGGGAGGGGGATGGGTGAGATAGGTGAGAGGAACCAAGTGGTTCAAACTTCCAGTTATAAAGTAAATAAGTCACAGGGATGTAATGTACAGTGCACGGAATATAGTCAATAAAACTATCACTTGTTATGGTGCGTAATCTATAAAAATATCAAATCACTATGTTGTATACCTGAAACTAATATAAACTTGTAAGTCCACTATACTTCAATTAAATGTATATGTATATGTATATGTTTATATACACATTATGTGTATATAGTTACACATACAGAAGCCCAGTACATCTGTGGTCTAGTGAACGCGAGCAGCGTGAGACCAGGACATAGAACTAGGCAGGAGCCAGGCCGTGCAGGGCTTCACACACCCTTGGGAGGAAGCGTGGATTATAGTCTAAATCCGTGGGAACCATTGGAAGGTTTTAAGCGGTAGACAGATATCTGACGTATATTTTTAAAAGATGAATCCAGATGCTTATGAAACATGAAATCAGGAAGACAGCCAGAGTGGAAGCAGGAGACACAGTTAGGAGACCTTTAACGCTGTCCTGTGGGTTTGCGCTGATCATTCTGTAATGTATAAAGATATCAAATCACTATGTTGTGTACCTGGAGCTAACATTAGTGTTGTAGGTCAACTATACTTCAGTAAAAAAATAAATAAATAAATAAATATGTAAGTAAGTAAATAACTTAATAAGACAGCCCTGTGGGTCCAGAGATCCCAGTGCCTTGGTAGAAGTAATGGATGGGGGAGAAGTAGATGATTTCACCTTCTGAGGTTCCTGCAAATCTAAGGTTCCAAGAGTCTGTACAACAGGTGACAGTCAGAGGTCGTATCTCTCTTCTGACAGATCATCTTTGCCGATTCTCAGCTTCCTCAGTGGTTTTCCTTTCAGCAACACTATTCCAGAAGTCACTCATCAGCCAGCAAGCAGTAGGACAGAAGTGATAGGAAAACGTGTTCATTTTTCATGAACAAGTGATTTGGCCCGAAATGTTGTGGATAGAAACACCATAACAGAGAGCAGTAGGAGAAACAATAATTGAGTCATGCTGTGGTCCTGAAATTCTTATGAATTGTGTTGTCCCCAGCACATGGTAAGGGGTGCGGGTATCAAACAGTGCTCAAGAAATCAAATTGTTGAGAATGAATAAGAACTTTTTATGATAAAGTTGATGTTAGCAAAATACTAGCAGGACTAAATGGAGAGAATTGCCCTGTTTAGCTTTAGCTTTGACAAATTCAAGAGTGGAAACTATAGAAGCATTAAACTTGGTGAAAGGTGAAAATGTGCAGAAGCTAAATTATGTACATCTGAAAGTACAATTTCATTATCTTTTTCTTCATGATAAGCTAAAGAAATAAATCCAGTCCTTAAGCATAGAGTAAAGGCAGGATTCTGTCAGTATGGTGGATTCAGCAAGATTAAAAGGACACAAGATTTTCTTGAATTATATAAACAGTCTTCCAGTAATTTACACTTGGGGAAAATGTTCACAGAGAGCTTTTGTAGCTATTCCAGGCATTCAGATTGTTTATTGGAGCAGGATACCTAAAGGACTGGAATAAAATTAAGTGTACTACCACAGTGAAAGTGTTAAGCATGTATTTAAGGTCTCAGCTTTATTTGAAGTGTGACAGCATTATTGTTAAACGTATAGGAGGATGTGTGTGTGTGTGCGTGCGTGCATGTGTACACGCGTACACTTATTACATAAGGAAGCCACAGAGGATTTGTCTATTGCAAATAAGATCCATGCGTGGACAGGTTTGGCAAACACCAGGTGCAAATGCTTACAATTAAATGTGGATTTTTCTTCCTACCAAGTGACATTAGACTGACCTCAAAAGAGTAATTCTAGCCATTTTCGAAATGGTATTATTTTACATCACCCTGGAGAGTGGAAATCTGTTCTAGAGTTCATGATGCTTCCTAGCTTCTTTTTTCACTTATTTATTTCTTTTTAATTTAAGAAACCTTTTTAAAAATTTTTATTGAAGTGTAGTTGCTTTATTGTGTTAGTTTCTACTGTATGCAAAGTGAATCAGCCATACGTATACATATATCCCCTCCTTTTTGGATTTCCTTCCTATTTAGGTCACCACAGAGCATCGAGTAGAGTTCCCTGAGCTACACAGTAGGTTCTCATTAGTTATCCATCCCATACATAGTATCAATAGTGTATATAAACACAGGCTGTCCCTATGTTCAGGGAAGAGCATGCTTACAGTCTGTAATTTGCAACGTGCACCTGAAAGGTTTCTAGACCTGATGCTACTTCATACTTAACTTCCGTAATAATTTTCAACTCTTAATTCTGAAGGGCGAAGTGCCACCTCCTGTGCCACACATCCGCCGCCAGAATATCAAGACTCCTTGGGCTCTGTGAGCCTGGGAGAGCGTGATACTGTTCTGATATTCAAGAGTCACAATCATTTCCAGGGCTGGTGTCATTTTTCTCTTCGTGTCTTATCTGGGCCCAAGGATCTTGAACACATTTGTGGTTCATTTTTCAGGCTACTGAGATCCACCCCTCTAGGTGGTCACAAAGCACCAAGCTGATCTCCCTGTGCTATGCGGCTGCTTCCCACTAGCTATCTGTTTGACATTTGGTGGTGTGTATATGTCCATGCCACTCTCTCACTTCGTCCCAGCTTACCCTTCCCCACCCCCCACATCCTCAAGTCCATTCTCTAGTGGGTCTGCGTCTCCATTCCCATCTTACCCCTAGGTTCATCATGACCGTTTTTTTTTTCCTTAGATTCCATATATATGTGTTAGCATACGGTATTTGTTTTTCTCTTTCTGACTTACTTCACTCTGTATGACAGACTCTAGGTCCATCCACCTCACTACAAATAACTCAATTTCGTTTCTTTTTATGGCTGAGTAATATTCCATTGTATATATGTGCCACATCTTCTTTATCCATTC
>NC_041218.1:87852160-87856960 GCF_002837175.3 Physeter macrocephalus
TTTATTCTTTTTGTTGCAATGGTAAATGGGAGTGTTTTCTTAATTTCAATTTCAGATTTTTCATCATTAGCATATAGGAATGCCAGAGATTTCTGTGCATTAATTTTGTATCCTGCTACTTTACCAAATTCATTGATTAGCTCTAGTAGTTTTCTGGTAGCATCTTTAGGATTCTCTATGTATAGTATCATGTCATCTGCAAACAGTGGCAGCTTTACTTCCTCTTTTCCAATTTGTATTCCTTTTATTTCTTTTTCTTCTCTGATTGCTGTGGCTAAAACTTCCAAAACTATGTTGAATAAGAGTGGTAAGAGTGGGCAACCTTGTCTTGTTCCTGATCTTAGTGGAAATGGTTTCAGTTTTTCACCATTGAGGACAATGTTAAATACCTTTCTTGATTTAAATTGAGAACAGGTAAGCTTCCTGAGCATTTTTGTCCCATTATCCAAAATACTAAGCTTTTTTTTTCAGACCTTAAAATTGGACTCAAGGGAAAACAAAATGGTTTGCAAACAAGAGCCTAGGATAAAAGTGAACCATAACAGGCAATTGCACTTAAAATTCTTTAAAGGATTCAAAAAAATTTATATAGAAAGATGTTCATTGCCACGTTATTGATAAACATTGAAAGTTGGAAATAATGTTAGAAGTTTCTCCAAAACTGGAAATGTTGGTATACTTGGGAAGTTCAAGGCATTTGCTGCCATTGACTGACTGCTGTCATACTTACTGGGGTTTTGTACCCAGGATAAAGAAGGTAGCCTTCGGAGTCAGAGTGGATCAGATGCTTGCTCTATAAAAATGCCCCAGTGGCCATGTGCAGTGGGGTTGACAGGTCAGTCTTTGGGCCTCCCCAGCTGAAGGTCTGAGTCTGACATCCAGGTTTTATTACAGAGCTATAACCGTCATCGCAGGTGCTTCCTGCTCTGCCCCCAAAACCTGCTTTCCCACCAGAGGTTCCCAAGAAGGGGTTTGACACAAGTGATGAAATAAAAGTGACACTGATTCTCCCGCTCTTGTAAAATCTGTGAGGAAGGTTATGTTGAAATGTATGGGGTAGACGTGCATGGGCAGCTTGGACAGGGGTGTTGGAGGCTGGCAGCCTGTTGAGGGAATTCATAAATTTAGGTGCAGGACCATCACAAACTGGGAGGTAGAACATACTCCGGACAGCAGCCATAGTAGCAATCCAAGCAGCACCAGTAGAGGAACAGTCATTTCAACACTTCTTTCCTTTATTCATATTGTCCTAACGGCATCGAGTCTGTTTTCCTTGTCTCTATTGCAAACGACTCACTGGTCAGCACGCTGCTGGCTCTTACTCTTTCAGCTCTGTACCAGGGCTGAAGATCTTTGTTTCTTTGTGTGCAATTTCTCTGGCACAGGTGGGAGTACAGACTAGGTCACTGGTGACTCTCCCTAATGCCCACTGCAATCTGACATTCTAGGAAGACATTAGTTAGTTACCTTTGGTAAAATGCCCTGACGACTCTCAAAGTCCTTAATGATGTCCATAGGCCCTGGTGTTGAAAAGTTATTCTAGAGATTCAGAAGCTTATCTAGCAGGTCTTTTACGACATTTTACGTATGATTCCCTAATAAGTATGAAATAAAACTCAACAATCAGTAAAGAAAGTTAAGATTTTTTCCACCAAAAGTCACCCCACCAACTATGCAGCCACTGAGTAACCATTTGAATTTAGGAGACGTACAAATTAAAACCAAAAGCCAAGACTTCTACAGTTTTGCCCTGATACAAGGAGATTTAAACTAAATGAAGAGTGCATCTGACAACACGTCTGAGCCTGTCTCCAGCTTATCCACTAACTATCGTGTCCCTTGAGCTAGTCACTTGGTCTTCCTGTGCCCCTTCCTCATCTAAACTATAAGGAAAGATGGTCTTAATAGGCTTTTCCAGCTCTAGATTATATTATGCCATGAATCAGCATGGAAATATAAGGTATTATGTTAGTTTCGTCTGTGTGTGAAAAACTTTGGGTACGTCTGAGGCCTGGATTATATTTTTCATTGCCTTAAGTTATCATTTTAAACTTTCATTTTTTATTATGTTTTTAAGGTGCTCCTAACACTTTCAGTTCTTTTGTTCATCTTATCCTTTGTCAAGAAACGATCTGAAACAAGCACTTAAATATACTAAACCAGCTCCCCTTTTAAGGCATTTTAAGGCAGTGTTTCCCTCCTTCTTTCGCTTACAAAGTGATAGCATTTTTATATCAAACTGAGATAAAATGAATGAGGCTGATAGAGGCAAAAGGCAACCTCCCCAGAGGCTCTACCCCTAACCTCACTCGACCTCCTTGGGAAGCAATGGCTGTCTTGGCACACCTGTAACCTTTAGTGGTGCACTCCTTTTAATGGCCCATAGTTACAAAGATTTGCCCTAAAGTGAAGCCTCTGAACCTCAGCAACCAGTAAGCGTCCCATCTTACATTTTATTGCTTTGGGTTCTGGCAATGAAGTTTCTTCAGAACTCCGTACTGAGGTTTGTTCATTGATCACCTTAAAAACACAGGCAGCTGGTGCTGTCTTGTTCCTGATCTTAGTGGAAATGGTTTCGGTTTTTCACCATTGAGGACAATGTTAAATACCTTTCTTGATTTAAATTGAGAACAGGTAAGCTTCCTGAGCATTTTTGTCCCATTATCCAAAATATTAAGCTTTTTTTTTCAGACCTTAAAATTGGACTCAAGGGAAAACAAAATGGTTTGCAAACAAGAGCCTAGGATAAAAGTGAACCATAACAGGCAATTGCACTTAAAATTCTTTAAAGGATTCAAAAAAATTTATATAGAAAGATGTTCATTGCCACGTTATTGATAAACATTGAAAGTTGGAAATAATGTTAGAAGTTTCTCCAAAACTGGAAATGTTGGTATACTTGGGAAGTTCAAGGCATTTGCTGCCATTGACTGACTGCTGTCATACTTACTGGGGTTTTGTACCCAGGATAAAGAAGGTAGCCTTCGGAGTCAGAGTGGATCAGATGCTTGCTCTATAAAAATGCCCCAGTGGCCATGTGCAGTGGGGTTGACAGGTCAGTCTTTGGGCCTCCCCAGCTGAAGGTCTGAGTCTGACATCCAGGTTTTATTACAGAGCTATAACCGTCATCGCAGGTGCTTCCTGCTCTGCCCCCAAAACCTGCTTTCCCACCAGAGGTTCCCAAGAAGGGGTTTGACACAAGTGATGAAATAAAAGTGACACTGATTCTCCCGCTCTTGTAAAATCTGTGAGGAAGGTTATGTTGAAATGTATGGGGTAGACGTGCATGGGCAGCTTGGACAGGGGTGTTGGAGGCTGGCAGCCTGTTGAGGGAATTCATAAATTTAGGTGCAGGACCATCACAAACTGGGAGGTAGAACATACTCCGGACAGCAGCCATAGTAGCAATCCAAGCAGCACCAGTAGAGGAACAGTCATTTCAACACTTCTTTCCTTTATTCATATTGTCCTAACGGCATCGAGTCTGTTTTCCTTGTCTCTATTGCAAACGACTCACTGGTCAGCACGCTGCTGGCTCTTACTCTTTCAGCTCTGTACCAGGGCTGAAGATCTTTGTTTCTTTGTGTGCAATTTCTCTGGCACAGGTGGGAGTACAGACTAGGTCACTGGTGACTCTCCCTAATGCCCACTGCAATCTGACATTCTAGGAAGACATTAGTTAGTTACCTTTGGTAAAATGCCCTGACGACTCTCAAAGTCCTTAATGATGTCCATAGGCCCTGGTGTTGAAAAGTTATTCTAGAGATTCAGAAGCTTATCTAGCAGGTCTTTTACGACATTTTACGTATGATTCCCTAATAAGTATGAAATAAAACTCAACAATCAGTAAAGCAAGTTAAGATTTTTTCCACCAAAAGTCACCCCACCAACTATGCAGCCACTGAGTAACCATTTGAATTTAGGAGACGTACAAATTAAAACCAAAAGCCAAGACTTCTACAGTTTTGCCCTGATACAAGGAGATTTAAACTAAATGAAGAGTGCATCTGACAACACGTCTGAGCCTGTCTCCAGCTTATCCACTAACTATCGTGTCCCTTGAGCTAGTCACTTGGTCTTCCTGTGCCCCTTCCTCATCTAAACTATAAGGAAAGATGGTCTTAATAGGCTTTTCCAGCTCTAGATTATATTATGCCATGAATCAGCATGGAAATATAAGGTATTATGTTAGTTTCGTCTGTGTGTGAAAAACTTTGGGTACGTCTGAGGCCTGGATTATATTTTTCATTGCCTTAAGTTATCATTTTAAACTTTCATTTTTTATTATGTTTTTAAGGTGCTCCTAACACTTTCAGTTCTTTTGTTCATCTTATCCTTTGTCAAGAAACGATCTGAAACAAGCACTTAAATATACTAAACCAGCTCCCCTTTTAAGGCATTTTAAGGCAGTGTTTCCCTCCTTCTTTCGCTTACAAAGTGATAGCATTTTTATATCAAACTGAGATAAAATGAATGAGGCTGATAGAGGCAAAAGGCAACCTCCCCAGAGGCTCTACCCCTAACCTCACTCGACCTCCTTGGGAAGCAATGGCTGTCTTGGCACACCTGTAACCTTTAGTGGTGCACTCCTTTTAATGGCCCATAGTTACAAAGATTTGCCCTAAAGTGAAGCCTCTGAACCTCAGCAACCAGTAAGCGTCCCATCTTACATTTTATTGCTTTGGGTTCTGGCAATGAAGTTTCTTCAGAACTCCGTACTGAGGTTTGTTCATTGATCACCTTAAAAACACAGGCAGCTGGTGCAGCTGGTGCAACTGGTGCTGACGCGGGGATCTTGAC
>NC_041218.1:87857918-87859998 GCF_002837175.3 Physeter macrocephalus
TGCTGTACGCGGGCCTCTCACTGTTGTGGCCTCTCCCGTTGCGGAGCACAGGCTCCGGACACACAGGCTCAGCGGCCAGGGCTCACGGGCCCAGCTGCTCCGCAGCATGTGGGATCTTCCCGGACCGGGGCACAAACCCGTGTCCCCTGCATCGGCAGGCGGACTCTCAACCACTGTGCCACCAGGGAAGCCCAACGCAGCCCCTTTTTACCAGCAGGTCCTCAGAGTTCCATTCCATCAAAGCTAGTTACCCCGAAAGACAACTTTTACTTTCCTGCCCCAGTGTCCATGTTTTGGCAGCTGCCACTTGAAATACCTTATTTTATCCACTAATAAATGTTATCAAGCTTTCTCCTAGGCACTGTGCTAAGAATCTTCCATTGTGTTTAATTTTCACAGCAACCCAATGAGGTAGAGACTACTGCCCAAACAGTAAGCATCTCTCACAAGCGGCTCAAAAATCTCGTAACTTCCAAGGAGATTTAAACTAAATGAAGAGTGCATCTGACAACACGTCTGAGCCTGTCTCCAGCTTATCCACTAACTATCGTGTCCCTTGAGCTAGTCACTTGGTCTTCCTGTGCCCCTTCCTCATCTAAACTATAAGGAAAGATGGTCTTAATAGGCTTTTCCAGCTCTAGATTATATTATGCCATGAATCAGCATGGAAATATAAGGTATTATGTTAGTTTCGTCTGTGTGTGAAAAACTTTGGGTACGTCTGAGGCCTGGATTATATTTTTCATTGCCTTAAGTTATCATTTTAAACTTTCATTTTTTATTATGTTTTTAAGGTGCTCCTAACACTTTCAGTTCTTTTGTTCATCTTATCCTTTGTCAAGAAACGATCTGAAACAAGCACTTAAATATACTAAACCAGCTCCCCTTTTAAGGCATTTTAAGGCAGTGTTTCCCTCCTTCTTTCGCTTACAAAGTGATAGCATTTTTATATCAAACTGAGATAAAATGAATGAGGCTGATAGAGGCAAAAGGCAACCTCCCCAGAGGCTCTACCCCTAACCTCACTCGACCTCCTTGGGAAGCAATGGCTGTCTTGGCACACCTGTAACCTTTAGTGGTGCACTCCTTTTAATGGCCCATAGTTACAAAGATTTGCCCTAAAGTGAAGCCTCTGAACCTCAGCAACCAGTAAGCGTCCCATCTTACATTTTATTGCTTTGGGTTCTGGCAATGAAGTTTCTTCAGAACTCCGTACTGAGGTTTGTTCATTGATCACCTTAAAAACACAGGCAGCTGGTGCAGCTGGTGCAACTGGTGCTGACGCGGGGATCTTGACTTTCTGTAAATCATTGTTAACTTTGACCTATTAATGCTGCATCCCCAAAAGTCATTGCTGGAAAGTTTCTGAAGTTATACCCGTGCTGGAACATGGGAATTAGAAAGCGAGTGCCATTGGTTTCACTATTTGTCATTAGTTTGCAAAAGCAAGTTTCCTTTCAGAGTTCTTAGATAGCGTTGCAACCTGCGATATTCCCTTAATCCTTAAATGAATCTCTGCTTTGAATTCCTTTAACGACATAGTGCTTTTGCTCTGAGTTTTATGCTGAGAGTACTTCACTCAGGAGGCATGATGGTGTCACCCACGCTGTCAACGTGAGTGCGTTTAGAACAGAAGAAATACGGTGGGGCAGGGGACACTATATAAAATGCCAGGTTTCCTCCAAATATCCGGCTTCTAAATATAACTCATGAAACCATAAGATAAACAAATGTCTTCATAATCTTTTAGCAAATCTACATACACAAAAAAGATAAGATTGTGTTCAGTCTGCACTGACGTGCCTATGGTTTAAATCAAATCAGTCTTTTCACATTTATTAGTGTGACAATTTCTGCTTCAGGAGGTGGCCAGGTGCTAGGATACGAGTGGAGTTTCTAACGATGCCAAGTTCATCAAGAAAGGCGGCACTTTCTATGTGTGATCCAGTCTTGTCATAGTGAATCCTTGATCATAACACCCCTGATAAAAATAGCTACAGGGTAAAGTTCAAAGACACTTCTCTTATATTCAAGACCCTCGGTAATGTAAACACAGCCACTTTTATTTATTTATTTATTT
>NC_041218.1:87860204-87860821 GCF_002837175.3 Physeter macrocephalus
ATTTTTTTTTTTTTTTTTTGCGGTACGCGGGCCTCTCACTGTTGTGGCCTCTCCCGTTGCGGAGCACAGGCTCCGGACACACAGGCTCAGCGGCCAGGGCTCACGGGCCCAGCTGCTCCGCAGCATGTGGGATCTTCCCGGACCGGGGCACAAACCCGTGTCCCCTGCATCGGCAGGCGGACTCTCAACCACTGTGCCACCAGGGAAGCCCAACACAGCCCCTTTTTACCAGCAGGTCCTCAGAGTTCCATTCCATCAAAGCTAGTTACCCCGAAAGACAACTTTTACTTTCCTGCCCCAGTGTCCATGTTTTGGCAGCTGCCACTTGAAATACCTTATTTTATCCACTAATAAATGTTATCAAGCTTTCTCCTAGGCACTGTGCTAAGAATCTTCCATTGTGTTTAATTTTCACAGCAACCCAATGAGGTAGAGACTACTGCCCAAACAGTAAGCATCTCTCACAAGCGGCTCAAAAATCTCGTAACTTCTGAATAAGAGTTTGCCTGACCCCTCACCTTTCTTAAGTGTTTTCTCCAGTTCTTATATGGAATTCTTCATTTTTTTTTATTTTTTTGTCTGTAAACCCCTTGATTTAAAAAAAAAAAAAATTTTTT
>NC_041218.1:87860849-87861103 GCF_002837175.3 Physeter macrocephalus
CAGTAGTTGTGGCGCACAGGCTTAGTTGCTCCGTGGCATGTGGGATCCTCCCAGACCAGGGCTTGTACCTTGTATCTAAGTCCTATGTTCTTTTTTTTTTTTTTAATTTATTTTTGGCTGTGTTGGGTGTTCATTGCTGCATGCGGGCTTTCTCTAGGTGTGGGGAGTGGGGGCTACTGTTCGTTGCAGTGCACGGGCTTCTCATTGCAGTGGCTTCTCTCGTTGTGGAGCACGGGCTGGAGGTGCGTGGGGTT
>NC_041218.1:87861156-87918035 GCF_002837175.3 Physeter macrocephalus
TTTTTTTTTTTTTTAATTTATTTTTGGCTGTGTTGGGTGTTCATTGCTGCATGCGGGCTTTCTCTAGGTGTGGGGAGTGGGGGCTACTGTTCGTTGCAGTGCACGGGCTTCTCATCGCAGTGGCTTCTCTCGTTGTGGAGCACGGGCTGTAGGTGCGTGGGCTTCCATAGTTGTGGCACATGGGCTCAGTAGTTGTGGCTCACGGGCTCTAGAGCACAGGCTCAGTAGTTGTGGTGCACAGGCTTAGTTGCTCCGTGGCATGTGGGATCCTCCCAGACCAGGGCTTGAACCTGTGTCCCCCGCATTGGCAGGCGGATTCTCAACCACTGCGCCACCAGGGAAGCCCCAACCCCTTGATTGTTGACTGTTCTGTTATTTCCTTTCTCTTATCATGTCTTATTACTATCGTTGTCATTTTACTTTTATAGGTTTATGTTTTGCTACCCCTAAACAACTTGTAAGTTCCTTAAGGGCGAGAAATTATGACATTTCTTTGAATCCCTCATAGTTCCCAATAGCATACTTTTTAAGGATTTGTCACATAATTTATGTTGGTGGGATGGGACTAGATCCTCATATAGTGATCAGCACTGTCCTCATCCAAGTAAAAGTGTGAATGTTCTCTGGTCTCACTTCCTACACACCTAAACCTAGCTGTTCCATCCCTTAGAGGCAGCAAGACATATCTCTGAGAATGATCAAAGAACTCAGGGGAGGAAATGTTTGCAAGCTGGTCCTCGTGCAGCATGAGAAATTGCACTACAAGAAAGTGGAACTGTAACACAATGTCCCAGAATCCAGATTTCACATCAGTTGTTCTCAGCCTGAGTAGGTGATTCTGTACCAGCTCAGGGGTGAACTCTTAGATGAGAGAGGCCTCTAAGAAATCAGGCCCCAGTGAGCCATCTCGGTGCCTCTGGGAAGCCCTCTAGTCGTGAGCATCTGGGTTGCAAAACCCTTGTCCCCCGAAGGGCCAGGCTGCCGGCCTCAGTATGCTCTCCAACTCACCTCATCCTGGAATGGCCATCCGTCTGTATGAACATCACCTCAGCGATAATCATATCATCCTAAGCAGGAAGGTTTGGATGGCAGCCCAAGCTCCTTAGGAAAAAGGGTGACTTCAGATTATTTATTCATTTCACAATCCTCATTAACAAAGTAACCCCTATCTGTTCCCAGTGAACAAGTTCTAATTCGCATTTCTTCTTTATAGGATCATACCCAGCTAAAACCAGATAACTAGGACCTATTGATTAAATTCCATTTTTTATTTCAGTCCTGAGCATGACTGGGTTGGTTCCCAAATTAAAACCTGGCTACCTAGGTCTTACCAGTAAGCAGACAAGCAAACAACAACAACACAAGGTTTTGCATAAACTCTGAGTACTCTGATATCCGCACATCCACGCATCTGTTAACAAATGGAAAGACGATGTAAGCATTTTACTCTCTTAGCACCAACAAATTTAAAGATCATCAACTTGTAAAAAACAAGTCCACAGAGACATACCATCATTCTTAGTTATTCTCAAGAAGAAGAGCGATGCAACCTATCAAAAAAATCTGTGAATGCTCACGGTGTTGTTTTTTGTTTTTTTTTTAATTCCAGACCATCTTTCGTATTTGAATGGAGCTCATAAATCATAAGCTTTCTCCCCTGGAAATCATTTTTCAGGAGGGTATTATTATTATTATGTTCAAAGACTCTCCAGGCAGTGACAGAAGGTGGATGTGCGGATGCCTTCTTAGCTTCAACTATTTGGTTGTCTTAAAGCTTGTTGGTTGGTATCAGTAGCTGTTTCCTCTGGGCTTATGTCCTGCAGCCCCTTGTTATCCACTAGATGGTACAGGGAGATGGCAGCTGCAAGAAGAGCCCAGACTTTGTGTACATGGTCCCCCACTACCAGTGGAAAATGCCCATCACCCTCCCATGGGGTTCAAACAAATCCTGAGCCTGCAGTTCACTTTTGCAAAAGACACATTTTCTTTACAGTCTATTCAGGGCCTCGTGTTGGATTAAATTCTCTGTGATTTTATTTTTCTTCTTTTCTCCAACAATCAACCACATAAGAAAAGCCGATTCCATGTAGACGTCTATTTTAAAAGCATGTTGTTACGTGAACATAGTACTGTTATTTATCACCATTTTCCAGCTATGTCGAAAGAGTGCTCTGAGGGAATATTTTTCCCACTTGGACTGGGGTGAATGGCATTTCTTTTTGTACCCCAGCTTTCACCAAGGACTCAGGGGGTACCTCTACCCAACTCCTTCCTGCCAGACCAAATCCCGGTAAAAGCTCTCTTTGTTCACTCGGCCACCAATCGTTTTGAAATTTAAGCTGGATTTTTTTCCCCAACAAACCACTGCCAGTCTTTGGTTAGAATTATTTCTAAAGATTAATCAGTCAGCCCCCTCTGGGTGATGATCACTAGGCATTCCTAACATGTATACTGTGCCAAAGCAAAGTAATTAATAGTGGGGCCTGCTACTGGCATATTCATTTTCCAGTCTGATCTCTTCCAGATCTTATTTCTCTAAGCCAGGCAATGGTTTGCTCCACAGACATGCCCAGATGTTGGGCACCTGATGAACCCATCTGCTTTCTCAAGGGTGAGGTGCCCAAAACCTTCTGTTCAAGACTGTTCATAATATAGATATATATTTATGGATTTATCATAGAGGAGAGTCTTCCAGTAAGCAAGGGTACATAGTTTAAAAGGTGTTCTGGCAGAGAACAGTTGAAATAACATGAGATAGAAAAATAGTTCCACTTAGAAGTCTTCATTCAAATGTTTTTCAGACTTGCTAGATGAACAGCAAGATGAAAAATAGCTTACTTTCCTGTAGGCATTTGACAAAATTCAAATACAATAACACCTTTATTGTATTGGTTGCCAAGCGTCTTAGTCCGTTCAGCCTTCTGTAACAGCCACCAGATTGGTGGCTTGTAAACACCAGTGTACAGAAGTTTATTTCTCACAGTTTTGGAGGCTGGGAAGTCCAAGATCAAGGCGCTGACAGATTCAGCGCCAGGTGAGGGCCAGCTTCATAGACGGCCCGTCTTCTCACTGTGCCCTCACCCCTCATGTGGTGGAAGGGACAAGGGATATCGGTGGGGTTCCTTTCATAAGGACACTAATCCCGTTCATGAGGACTCCACTTTCATGACCTAATCCCCTCCCAGGGCCCCACCTCCAAATAACCTTCACTCTGAGGATTAGGTTTCAACATATGAATTTGGAGAGGACACAGACATCCAGTTGGTAGCCTCAAGTTAGCCACTGATAGTGATGCTCCCTGGCGCTAAGGGGCTAAGAGAAGGCGGACAGGCATGGCTTTCAGCTCCAATCAATGTACCTGCTCACAAGCTTTAAAGTAGGCCTCCCAATAGCTAAGTTCATATCCTAGCTGAGTCTATACACAGCTATATCTTTCATTCTTGAGAGACTAAAACTAGCTATTACCCAAACATGTTTTCCAGATAAACAACTGGAATATATCAGGCCCGCCCGACTGCCACTGCCAAGGCTTAGTAGAGGTTCTAGATTAGCACTGTGCAGAAGAGCTTTCTGCAATGATGGCGATGTTCTGTTCTGCACTAAACAGTACCGTAGCCCCTGGCCATGTGTGGTTATGGAGCCCTGGAAACGAGGCTACTGTGGCTGAGGAACTAGATTTTTAATTGTCTTTCATTTCAGTTGATCTAAATAGCCGTGGGTGGCTAGTAACTGCCATGTTGGACTGGACAGCTCTGGAGCATTGCAGTGGCCTTTAAGTGCCCTCCCTGCCTCAAGGCTTTCTTTCCACCCTCCTAAACAGTACCGTAGCCCCTGGCCATGTGTGGTTATGGAGCCCTGGAAACGAGGCTACTGTGGCTGAGGAACTAGATTTTTAATTGTCTTTCATTTCAGTTGATCTAAATAGCCGTGAGTGGCTAGTAACTGCCATGTTGGACTGGACAGCTCTGGAGCATTGCAGTGGCCTTAAGTGCCCTCCCTGCCTCAAGGCTTTCTTTCCACCCTCGTTCCCTTCAGTCACCCTTCACACCGCCACCCATGGTACTCTTTCTAAAACAACAAGTCTGATGATACTGCTTCCTGCCTAATCCGTTAGTGACTACTTATTTGGCCTTCAAATGAATTCCAAGCCCCCTGCCACAGCCAGTAAGGCTTTTCACGATCTGTCCCTGTCAACTGCATCCCAGGCCTCACTGTTTTTGCTCATTGCACCCCTGTACCCACAGTGCAGACCCACAGATCTGTGCCTCTGTAAGTCACATCCCCTGTGACTGCGATGCCTTCCCCACCCTTGCCCACCTGGAAAAGTCCTGTTCACCTTTTAAACGCAGACGAGGCAGCATTTCCTCCTCCTCCTCCTCCACTCTCCCCTCCCACCTCCTTTCTCCTGCCTACTCGACATTAGTTCATTTAACTTATCTCTATTTATTTCCACCCCAAACCTTTATCTCTCCCTGATTTTTCACTTTTCTCCCATTTTTAAGGTTTAATTATAGATAGTAAATGTTACCCTTTTTAGTCTATAGTCTGTGAGTTTTGACAAATGTGTTTGGTTTTGTAACTACTACCACAAGGAGGTCAAGCCCTCTGCCTCCTCTCAGCCCGGCAACCATGGATTTGTTCTCTGTTCTGTAGTTTTGCCTTTTCCCATATAAGTAGAATCACACAGTATGTAGCCACTTAGCATAACGCATCCAGGTTGCTTCATGTGTCAGTATCGGTTCCTTTTAAATTGCTGAATAGCATTCCATTGTGTGAATGTCGCAGAGTCTGCTTATCCATTCCCAGGTGAAGGATATTCTGGTTGTTTCCTGTTTTGGGTGATGCTGAATGAAGCACCTATGAACCTCTTCACGTAGGTTTTTGTGTGAAAATACGTTTTCACTTCACGTGGGTAAATATCTAGGGGTAGAGTTGTTGGTTCCTGTGGCACCACTTTCCAGCGTGGCTGTTCCATTTTGTATTTCCCTGGATGAGGGCTCCGGATGATCCACAGCCTCACCAGTACTTGTTTTCAGGCTTTGTTGTTGTTTTTTAAATTTTAGCCGTTCCAATAGGTATGTAGTCGTTTCAAGTTACTTTTCTTCCCTAAAGACTAATGATAATTGAGGATCTTTTCATGTGCTCTTCTGCCGTCCTTATATCTGCTTTTTCACTTTTGGTCTCTTCCCTCTAGAATGTAATTGGTATTTCACTGTGGACAGAGAAACACATTTTGAAGTTCTTCAGGCTTTATTTTTACATTTCTCATTCATTTCTCATAGTAGAGTAAGAAAAATCATTTTATGATGATGATCTCAAGTGAAGTTACTATGTAGACATATGTCTGCTCAGTAAAAATGAAAACACACATAGTAACTATGCTTTAAAGTACAAGGGGTTAGAGAAATACGTGTAACCAGAAATTCGTATGACGTTAAAATGTGTAATATTTGGGTAAGAAAGATAAGGATAAGAAAGAAAAACCGTATGCAGTGATGGTCTCACGTTTCAAATAAGGAAACTCTGACGTGATTTATTTGGTCACTCAGAGGTCACACTGCAAGTTGTTTTCAAAATTAATATATGACCAAGATCTTCTAGCTCCTGAACACTTTGCTTGAGGGCCTATTCATATTTAGTTTTATTCAGTCATGCAAAATTACATTATTTCAAGTTAAAACATGATATACCCTGTTAGTGGAACTTTGGCTTCTGTGGGAAACTGAGCAGCCAATAAATATTCATGTAATCTTCTGGATAACATATTGAAAAGGACAGCTGGCTCAGGAGGGATCATTTGCCTGGGTTAGTATCTGATTCTGTTTACATTAAGAAAATATTGCAAGAAGTTATTATCTACCCGAGGGCTTAGGGGAATACAATGAAAAAGCTGATATTGCACCTGATGGCTTTTGACATTTACCTATTGTAACAGGGAAACTGTGTGAAGATAGCCAAGTGACTTTTCACAAACACAATTTCAGAAGCTATAAAAGGAAAAAAGGAGATGGCAGAGATAGAATACACTGTATCTATAAAAATGAGAAACATGACTTGTCAGAAACACCTGCTTGTAACTATCAACCATTTCTACCGGGCCTGCTGAGAAATTACTGAAAGCCAAGTACATTGATGGGTGTGAAGTCTCAAAGGCGGTCGAGAGATACAGAGGAAAGAAAGTGTGGTTTCATTGAACATTTTAAACCCAGTACCTGGGCTTGATGAAATGTAATTTTATGACGTTTTCTGAACTCTTGAAAGAAATCAGTTGTTTTGCAAGAGGGAGGAGATATGGGGATATATGCATATGTATAGCTGATTCACTTTGTTATACAGCAGAAACTAACCACCGTTGTAAAGTAATTATACGCCGATAAAGATGTTTAAAAAAAAAAAAGAGAAATCAGTTGTCTTTTCTATTTTATCTGTCAGGGCTACAGGAGATAACAGGACTTTTAAAGTTTGGGTACATAAATTATCGACAAAATTTTTTTTTCCAAACAGTTTCCAAATCTTTAACTGGTATACCAACATATTGATTGCAACAACTGACTTAAATTTACAAAAGATATTTTCAGTTTCTAATTAGTGATCTCATTAACATGTGTTATCTCTTCCCATTTCTTAGAAACCAATAAAATGGTAGTAAATGAAGAAGAAAGGAATAAGCATGAGTGGGGAAGCTATTTTCAAGACAAAAAAGTGGCAACTCATTTTGTAGGGCAAAGGAAGCCAAAAAGAGAAATGGATAGCCCAGATCTGCTCATTTTTTTTTTTTTTTAGAAACTCACAGCAGCTCAGAACTTTAAAAACTTGGGGGAGAATGGAACACAACAACCATGACCACCAGGCATGAAATTTGTATTTTTAAAACAAAAACAAGCAAACAATAATGAAAGAATACTAGAAGAAATGGAACAAAAGAAAGCTTCAAAGATTGCTCACTTATATACTGTCAGCTACAAATTGGCATTTACCATTGGCACTTGCCATCCACCTCTACAAGGATTAAATCATGTGCTGCTACAGCTGCTGACTTTCAATGCCCCCTGAAAGGAGTTCAGGGTGGAGAGCAGAAATGAGGCACCCTGTGTGCTCTGCGAAAAACTGGCAGAACAGGTCTTCAGATAGTTAGATATTTTCAGGGAAGTATATTATGAGCCCAATTCTTGCATCTCCTCATGTCTATAAAAGCACTAAAATCCTTCATGGTGATGTCTGCTCCTCGTGACTAGCAGTAACCTGCACGAGACTAGCACCCCCTTCACCAAAATCACATATATACTGACCTTTCCCCCCTGCCTCTTTGGAGCAGTTTCTCAGAGCTATCTGGGGTGCTGTCTCCCGGGCTTTAGTCCTCATTTTGCCCCAAATAGAACTTAACTAGCAACTCTCACATTGTGCATTTCTTTTAAGTCGACAATACATAGAGAGATAGAGGATATTACCATCATAAAATAAACATAGAATGCTATAAAAAATATGATTAAAGAAAGAATTCTTAGAAATTGAGAATATCTTGACTAAAATTTAAAATTCAACAGAAGGATTGAAAGGTAAAGGAAATCTCACATGAAGTAGAACAAAAAGAAACAAAGTTTGAGAGAGGTGATAAGAAAATTAACAGATCAATCCAGGAAGCCAATATCTAACTAATAAGAGTTTCAGAGAGGGCAGAGTTTCAGAAAGAGATGGCAAAAATATAGTATAATAAAAGTTCCCCAAACCAAAACTAAAAGAAATGTCTCCATACTGAAAAGAACCACACCGAAATCCATCATTGCAAAACTTTAGAACACAAAAAAGTACAGGGACAAACTTAAACATTTCTGAAAGGAAACGGAAAAATAAATATATGCAAGGAAAAAGAATCCTGAGGAGTTCAGACCTCTCATTAGCAACACTGGATGCTAGACGACAATAGAACAATGCCAGCAAATTTCTGAGGAAAAATGATTTTTTCAATCTCGAACTTCATACAAGCTAGAATTCTAAGCTAGAATTCTATCAAATGAAGAAGGAAGAATGATTTTTTAAACATTAAATACTGAACAATTGCTTTCTCCCATGCATGGTTTCTTAGGAAGATACTGTAGGATGTGCTTTAGAAAAATGAAAGAGTGAATCAAAAAAAGGCTCAGGCTTTACAGACTGTGCATTCCACCTTGGAGAACAATAAGAATTCCCTGGACTAACACTAAGAGCAGACTTGAGGGCAGCTGACCCACCTCTGGGAGGGAGGTCTCCAGAAGGCTCAATTGCATAGATGACTTGAACAGCTTTGGGGGATAAAATTAAGAATATAGAGATAGCATATTGTAGAAGCGGGGCTGGGGGAGGGGGGCAGGGGAATGATACAATCAGACACAATGATTGTGAGTCATCTTGCTCTTTGGTTGTTTGTAAGCAAAACTTACTAAAAGCCATACAGTTTTACTCGCTAAAATTATTCAAGTTGAGTGACACAGAATTTCACCTTCTACTCCATGACTGGAAAATCATGGGTTGCTGATTTAACTAAGTGATGGAAATATATATCCTTTTCAGGGTCTTTGGAGGGAAATGCAAAAAACGTTGACTAGAGTTGATATTTGACTTAGAGGGACAAATTTTCTCTAGCAACTTTCAGACCAAAACAGAATGTCCCAGCTACCTAGAAATTAGCAAAGTAAAAGGTAACTTCTTAGGATATACAATAAAATGAGATATATCTCTACAGAAGATAAAGGCTTAAATATCTAGAAATGGAACTGCTTTTCCATTCTCTTCCTCTCCGGCTCGACATACCCGCATGCATACCCTTCTGGCACCTATAGATTTGAGTAGCGTGACTATTCTGAAGTTTCATTAGTTCCTGCCACTCTCATGTCTAGACATTTTGTCAGATTATGAGGGAAGTAAATCATATGCAAAGAATACACAAACTCCTTGAAATGTGGTAGCATACATTAAAATCTATTTAAAGTAAGATAAAGAAGGATATTTGCTTTGTAGATACTCAGTAATGATCGACTTATAAGAATATTTTCACAATGGAATAAGAGAATTAAGGTAATTTTTAGGCCTCTTGAATCAACATGTGAAGAGTCAAGGATCTTTAAGAATAGAAATAGCAGAAATTATTTGGACTACCTTACTTCTAGTCATGTGCATGCAACCACCCCTGGAGAAAGAAATTGTTTTTGCTCCTTCGCCCGCGACCCTTTGTGATAATTTTTCTTGGTAACACTACCATATTCTCCTTTACGTCTTACACTGCAGACAGTAAAAGCAATGGAGTGATATATATATATGTAAAAGGTAACTTCTTAGGATATACAATAAAATGAGATATATCTCTACAGAAGATAAAGGCTTAAATATCTAGAAATGGAACTGCTTTTCCATTCTCTTCCTCTCCGGCTCGACATACCCGCATGCATACCCTTCTGGCACCTATAGATTTGAGTAGCGTGACTATTCTGAAGTTTCATTAGTTCCTGCCACTCTCATGTCTAGACATTTTGTCAGATTATGAGGGAAGTAAATCATATGCAAAGAATACACAAACTCCTTGAAATGTGGTAGCATACATTAAAATCTATTTAAAGTAAGATAAAGAAGGATATTTGCTTTGTAGATACTCAGTAATGATCGACTTATAAGAATATTTTCACAATGGAATAAGAGAATTAAGGTAATTTTTAGGCCTCTTGAATCAACATGTGAAGAGTCAAGGATCTTTAAGAATAGAAATAGCAGAAATTATTTGGACTACCTTACTTCTAGTCATGTGCATGCAACCACCCCTGGAGAAAGAAATTGTTTTTGCTCCTTCGCCCGCGACCCTTTGTGATAATTTTTCTTGGTAACACTACCATATTCTCCTTTACGTCTTACACTGCAGACAGTAAAAGCAATGGAGTGATATATATATATGTATATATATATACTGTGACTGTGTCACAGTCCAGGAAGGGACACCATCTAGCTAAATGTCACCATAGAACACTCTCATTCGGGACTTCTAGGAACGAAAAAGATGGAAAATAAGCAAGATTAATACTAGACTCACAGACTTTCCTGGTGGTGCAGTGGTTAAGAGTCCGCCTGCCAATGCAGGGGACACAGGTTCGAGCCCTGGTCCGGGAAGATCCCACATGCCGCGGAGCAGCTAAGCCCGTGCGCCACAACTACTGAGCCTGCGCTCTAGAACCCGCGAGCCACAACTACTGGGCCCGCGCGCCTAGAGCCCGTGCTCCGCAACAAGAGAAGCCACCACAGTGAGAAGCCCGTGCACCGCAACAAAGAGTAGCCCCCTCTCGCCATAACTAGAGAAAGCCTGTGCGCAGCAACGAAGAACCAACGCAGCCAAAAATAAATAAATAAATAAACAAATAAATTTGTTAAAAAAAAATACTAGACTCGAGTTTCTGAAGGCAAAAAAAGAAAAAAAAAATCAGGATTCATCATCATTTATTAGGCAGAAACACCCTGTGACAATTACTCTTCTGTTTTTCTTATATATCTAGAGGAGCTGGGCAAAGGCATCACATCTGGGATCTCAGGGAAGCATAATGATGGGTTGGAGGAAGGCTGTCTACAAAGCATCCTCTCCATGCATCTCCCTCTGTGGATCTGATAGCACCCCCTTTACCGCTGTGAGTTTTTCACTAAGGGAGCTGCGACTTAGCCTAGGGGTACTATGCTCTCTCTTCCCCAGAGTGACCTTCCTTTTTCTTACCACTCTCTGAGTCCACACCGGGACTCAATAGTTCACCCCACCTTTCTACTCTTATTGTATGTTACCTCTACCACAGATTTGCCATTTGTGTTTTAGTTTAAATATTTTGTAGGATTATCCCTCATCTCCACAACTGGACTGGGAGTTTCTTGAGGGCAAATACCATGTATTTATTTTATTATTGTCTTCCCCCCTGCACCTAGCATTGTGTCTGTTACTCAGAAAATGCTCTGCAGCAATGTGATGTTGATAGAATAATTGATTCTCCTGCCCCAACCCACAGTTTTAAAACTAGGCAGTAAATAATCTTCACAGAGTATTTTAAGAAAACCAACTGGAATCATCCAATTAAAAAAAAAAAATGTCTTTTCATGCCAGGTCATAGATTCTAAACCCAAACTAACTTCTCTTGCCTCTTTAAGCTAATGACATGTTGTTTAACCTTCACAAATTAATGGAATTGTGAGCTAATGACAGTTTATGCTACTGATTGCCTTTGAAGTATTTATTTTTGTCATGTTCACTTCAGAAACTTCTCGCTTGTAAGTTTGACATGATTGATGCAGAATTCACTTTCCCCATCTAATGCTTTCCTCCATATACAACTCCACTTTGTGGGATCTGTTAACAAGGAGATAATTAAATGTAAATGTGAGTCACAGACTCTTTCTTCTCTGAAATGAAATACATATAAGACAACAAGGAAATATGGGGGGAAAGGTGGGAGGGAGATCCACTACTCCCTTCCACCAGGGTGGTGCAGCTAAAAATTTCATGAATAATCCATCACCAAAAACTTCAGGAAGAAAACACCAAAGGAAAAAAAAAAAAACCCTCCCACCTTCTTTATGGGAACTGACCCAAGGTAGAACACAAGAGCTCATTGGTTGGCCAATGGCTGAAGGAGCCTGGATAGACCATAAATTGTCCCAGAAGAGAAACCAACAGCCAAAAGGGAGGATCGTTGCTTCCTGTAGTGGTTGTGGCTAATGACCCAAAGAATCCAGGCCTTTAGAACTAACTTAGAGAGCATCTGGTCCAACTGATTATGTCTGAATATTCCTACTAAATCAAGTGTTCTGTGTTGGCCAGTGCCGAAAGAGTCAATTTATCTACAGGAAAATATACAACATATTGCAGTGTAAGTGCACAGTAGTGTTTTACCCAGACATGAATAAAGAAAAAAAAAAGATGGGTTTCTTTTTCCAGAACTTATGTGATTTGCAATTAAAGGGAAATTTCTAACTGGTAATACATTGTCTCCTTCCCAAATGTCAGTATGTCCAAAGCCGCATGACATTGCAACTTTTCCCAAATATCTGCATATCCTAAGCACACTGTGTCAAGAAGCCTGATCCAGAGACTTGATTTATGTTGCTGCCCGACAGATGACGTCTGGAAGGCATGCTGTCTACATGGACTGTGCTCCGGCGTTACCTTAGTCATCAATTCTCAGAGCATTAATGAGTACCATTCATCCCAATAATAGAAACCAAGGTCAGGGCCTCCTCCATGCTCTGGAATTCCATTAGCAATGCACGGAGAGCACTTAGGTCATAAGCTCTGTAGACCTCAGGACTGAGCAAACGGAGCTGCGTCTTGTTTTCGGAGAGAAACTTCTCTGAGCACACCCCTTGTCAGTGATTTGTTGTACAGCAGCATTTGATGTACTTACACATGTAGGGGAAATGCTGGTAAAGGAAGGTGAGGCTGTCTTCAGCTGCCAAGAGTTTCAAATACTGTGTCTGTTAAAGTAAATGCCAATAGAAAACAATTTGAATAAAACCATTTCAAGCACTTCAATGACTGGATGTACATTTCTACATTGTGTACTCATTCAGATATTATGTAAGCCACTCCATCATTCCATGGGTCTGCCATAGAATTTGTTTTAGTTTTCATTCTTTTATCTTGGTTTTTATTGATTTATTTTAATTTTTATGCTACCTACCCTAATAAAGTGAAAATGGCCTTGAAACTAAGCATTATCACTATATGCAAATAATTGTATTTAGAATGAAACTTTCATCTTGAAATCTCAAGCAGCATGCTTCCTAAGCTCAGTCTCATCAGTTAGTCCTTCACTCCTCATAATTCAAATTGCTTTCAACCTGCCACATAGTAAAAAAAGAAGGAAGTAACCCCGAGATTTGAAGCCACAGGTGTGGGTTTGAATCCAGGCTTTGACATTTCTTTGTTGTTTTGTTTTGTTTTTTTTTGTTTTTTGTTTTGACATTTCTTTTTTTCTCAACAGTTAAATGAACATGCTTATTAAGTTTTTACAGCTATTTCACATTGTAGCTGTAAGGAGTTAAAATAAGTTCCTAATACAGTCCCTGGATACTAACAAATAATAGCTTAGCTTAGCTTAGCTTAGCTTAGTTTAGCTTAGCTTAGCTCATGCTTATTAAGTTTTTACAGCTATTTCACATTGTAGCTGTAAGGAGTTAAAATAAGTTCCTAATACAGTCCCTGGATACTAACAAATAATAGCTTAGCTTAGCTTAGCTTAGCTTAGTTTAGCTTAGTGTGTGTGTGTGTGTGTGTGTGTGTGTGTGTGTGTGTGTGTATGAAATCTTGTTTTGAAACGTTTGGAGTTTCATGCCCAGTAAATTATAAATGATACACAGTAATGGAGGGGAGCAGAAGCGTGAATAATTCAAAAGAGCAAATCATCCATATGTCATTTGCATGTGTTTTGAAATGTATTTTTTAATTTCATTTCAAATGTAAGTGTTTCTAATACCCAAGGAAATTACTTCAAAGGAGCGACACTGAGATGTGAAGTCCTCGCTAAATGGCATCTGAGGAGCTGTCCAGTTTTCCTGTTCTCTCCTCTCCTCTCCTCGCTGCCCTCTTCTCCCCTCCCCTTCTCCTCAGGCCTTGCCTGTCAAAAGACAGCAGCCACAAAGAAACCACTTCAGGCAAAGCTCCTGCCTTTCTCTCTCCCTTGAATCAGGGCCACTGGTGAAGCATTTACGATTCCTTCCTTAGCGGCAGCCTGCACTCACCAGATGAAAGCACTGGGCACTCAGGGAGCCCCCGAGTGGAGGGAGGAGATGTGAGGGCGAGAGAGGCAGCACGGAGCTCTGCTTAAGAGCAAAGGCTGTGGACTCTGACAGTCTGGGATTCTAAACCCTGGGCAGCCTATGTGACCTTGGGCAAATTGCAGACTGTTTCCTGCCTCAGTTTCCTCCACTGTAGACGTGCAATGATAATGCTATCAGGTATCTCATATGGTTTGTTAAAGATCAAATTGTATTTATTTTAATGTAGTTATAATATTGTGTGTGTGTGTATAAGGCTCAATGTGGATGATGCCTCATATACAGAAGAGATCTGTATTATGCTGATTTCCCCTTGGATAATAAACTCTTACTTATGGGTTGGTGTTTTCCTACAGAGACCTGCAACACCTTTTTTGTGAAACCTGAGAAAAGCAAACAGGATTCTTGACCTCATCTAGTGTCTGTAGTTTCCACAAAACATATCTCTCTTTCCCAAATGAAGCTGTTTTAACTGTTACAGGTTTACCCCATGCAGACAGAATTCGAGTTGGTGCCTATGGACAAACACACACACGTCAACAGAGATATCGGAGACACTTAAAAATAATCGTAATAAAAAGAATGAACGAAAAGTTAATACTTAGCAATTCTTAATGCCAAGCACTGTTCTAGTCACTTTATGGATGATAACTCATTTACTTCTCAGGACCATCCTGCGAGGTCAACTATATTATTATTTTTACTGTTGAAATACAGAAACTCAGAGAGGTCATGTAGTTGTTCAAAGGTCGGGATAGGTAACAATATACGTACACATTATGACCCAGGAGGTCATATCATTTATTGACTGTCCCAGGACACTCTTGAACATGAAAGGGGGCAAAAACAGGAACAAAAGTTCACTCTAATTACGGGTGAAGGCCAAACAGCTTGTGACACCCATATCATGTCATGCAGTTAGGAAATGAATGAGTTCTTATTACATTTCTACTTGAGCAATATATTGTCCTAAGACTGTCAGATGATCATTAGTATGCTTTAAGTAAGGTGTTCTTAACTAAAGCCATCCGTGCTTGTGGTAAATAAAACTGTGTTTGAGCTTGCAACATGATGAATTTCACTTCAGAGATGCAGGCTCAGCCAATATTTTCATATGCTACCTGTAACCTTTCACAACAGAAATATGATCAAGGTATTGGTTCATGAAGTCTCTGATTGTCCTTCCTTACCATGGCCATTAGCTGATGTTCTGCCTTTCACTGTAACACATACACAAGATTGAGAGTTTAAGGGACAGACATCCCTGGAGCATAATGAATGGTGGAGTGCGTCTTTGCCTCTTTATGCAGATGAAATCAATCCCTGACTTCCACAGGGAGAGCAACAAGTCATTGACAGGCGATTTCCCCACTGGGGCTCCTGTCTTGAAGGAAAAAAGGGAAGGAAACAGCTTTCTATATGGTCAGCTTCTTGAGGGCACTTATAGGGACACTGTGCACTATTGATTGATGTCCAACCCCAGGAATAGATAACCTGGTAGGAACTCAAACAATGACATTGAATACGAGTCAGCCTGCTAGAAAATCTATATCCCCAAGAACCTGGCTCTCCCCACATATATAAATGAATAATGAAAAAGAAAATGAATTTTCATTGTTTTGAAGAGACATAGACCGTATTTCATCAATTGTAACACGCTTTTTTCATATTTTAATATTTGAAAAATTAGAGAGCATGTTACGTCAGTGTCATTGTTTAATTGCCAGAGTTGTGGGTTTTTTTTTTTCCTATTTTTCTTTCTTGTTGTCCATAAAAGAAAGGTATATCTTAGCATCAATGACATCTCAGATTTGATGAAATACATTGTCTACCAGATATTAGCAAGATCTCGGCACCACTTGCATTGAATCAGAAAGAAGAGGTAATAGTTGAAAACTGCATCAAACTTTAAACTACAGCTTAGTAGATAAGTAGGAAGTTGGTCATAACTTCTTCACCAGCTGGCTAATTCCCATCTAAGTATTTTTCTCCCTTTCTTGTTTTCTCCTCTCAGTAAAACAGAAGAGGGTAGATATTAAGTTCCCAGCATTTATTATATTTTTCTGAACTGTATTGTTGTCCCTAGAGTATGAGCTCTTTGGGCACAGTGTTCTACGTCTGTGGTTCTCAGTTTTTTTGTATGTATTAGAATCTCTTGAGGAGCTTCTTGAGAATCCATTGTCCTCCCCTCCTACGTGAACATTCTGATTTGCAAGGTCTAGGATAAGACCCAAAGAGCTGTATTTTTAATTCTAGGGTGATTATGATGGTCCATGTGTTTGGAATTAGCCCGTCACTGCGAAGGACGTGAATTTAGAGACTCTGGTGTCAGTGGTATGCACAGAGCTGTATTTTATAGGGATGATTGTAATCTCAAGAGGCAAACACACTGACAAAAGGAAGAATTCTGATATTGCATTGTTTCCTATGCGGCTGATACTCAAAGGTAAAACATGTACCGGTAATGCCCCTGATACCTATTTCTGTTGGGGATGTCTTTGTAGCTGTGCCACATAAAATTGGACGCATCATTGATGGGAGTCCCGCAGATCGCTGTGCAAAACTAAAAGTGGGAGACCGGATCTTAGCAGTGAACGGCCAGTCTATCATCAACATGCCTCACGCTGACATTGTGAAGCTCATCAAGGATGCAGGCCTTAGTGTCACCCTGCGCATCATTCCTCAGGAGGGTGAGTGCCTGCCCTGGGGTCATGGAGCCCACCTGGCTGCGGTCAGGGTGTCAGAACATCGGAAGTTGTTCTTTCCATTTTTGCAAAAATTAACACTCTGTTGCAACCCATATCCTGCTTACTCAATACCAGTCTCATTCAAAGATCAAGCTGTGTGGTGTTGTAGATAACTAGTGTGAATCCCAAGGCACTGGCTTATTCAGTCTTTCCCTTTGGTCCCGGGAGTACTGTTTTTATGGTTATATTAAGCCAGAAGCCATTCAACAGAGATGATAAAGTTACAAATCTGACGGAAAAAAAATATTCATGTGAGCAGTTGAGCTCTGGAGGATTCTTCAAAGTCAGATCGATTTTTGAAAAGCTTGAGGAAGTTGTGGTATAAAGAGAGCTCATTTAGGAAATGTTGCATCTGATAAGAATTTTAAATTCCCACTTAGCCTTTTGAATTTCTCTGTACAAGGACTCCCCCCTGAGGCTTGCAGCCATGCCTTAAGGGCCACGGAATTCTCTGAGCACCCATTCACCATCGGTTCACCATTTCCAGACACAGGGGGTTCATTACTAACTGCTGGCTCATTAATGACATTTGGGAATTCAGCCTCTGGAGCTCGCCGGTGAGTGGACCACAGTGCCCACACGGAGAAGGGTGGGCTCACTCACCTTTGTCCCCTCTGGTTTACTCGGTCTCCTCCTTTCCTCCGGGGACTATCTAACAAGCAGGCATCAAACAGCCACCTGACTTTAAATATAAAACAGTGCTTCTCAGTGGAGGTGATTTTGGCCCCCAAGGGGCATTTGGCAAGGTCTGGAGACATTTTTGGTTGTCATGATTGGGCCGGGGGTGCTACTGGTGTCTAGTGGGTAGAGGACAAGGATGCTGCTCTGTAAACACCCTACAGAGCCTAGGACCGCCCACCACAGCAGGAATTATCTGGCCCCAAGTGTCCGCAGTGCCAAGGTTGAGAAACCCTGATACAAGTGGAGAAGAAATTTTAAAATTTATGGTGAGAGCAAAGAAAGGGGAGAGTGATTTATAAAGGAATGCTAATAGATCACTTCTTTTTTTGTCACCCAGCCAAAAAAAAAAAAGACCACTTTTAACTTGTTATCTGCAGACAACATTATGTATAAAATATTCAATAGAAGTTAACTCTAAGCAAAACTGGTCACAAAAGACTTGCTTCTCCCTTTTCCCAGTATGAAATATGTCTGTCCTGCTCTTATTCCAACACGGAGAGATAACTTCAGTCGAAAATTTGATGCTAAACAAGAAAGACCAAAAAGCAGTTTTAACAGAGAGCAACTTATGAACCTTCCTCTGTCCAATGTTCTTTTTTCTTTCCGGAGAACCGTGGAGTACGGAGGGTTATTAGGCAATAAGACTAACAAGGCACTGAAGAAAGGATTGTGAAAAGCGCTTACTTTTCTTATGGTTAATTCCTTATCCAAACTTTGGAATACTGGTAGGACTTGTCATTACAGCCAAAAAGTAGTGGCTAAAACACTTCTCTTGCAGCAAGTAATGCTGGAACAAATAGAATATATTTTAGAGCTTACTCCTTTGAATTAGTTTTCATCGTTTTAATAAGTTTTTCATGGTAATCTTTTCTTCTGACAAAATGACGAGAGATTCTGTTCATAACCTTGTTCAGCAACCTCATGAGTAATGGGAGAATCCTAATTCCGGGAACGGTCTTAGAGCTTGCTAAGTCTAAGCTGCTATCTTAAAGCCTAACAGAAACCAGAAGAACCAAAGCCCTGGGTCATGTGAGGAGGCAGAGGAAGCAACTCTGACCACCTGTTTGCCCTTTATCAAATGCCAACCTGAGTGCATTTGCCTCTTTGGTTTCCCACCGCAGAGCTCAACAGCCCAGCCTCGGCACCCAGCTCAGAGAAGCACAGCCCCCTGGCCCAGCAGCACAGCCCCCTGGCCCAGCCCAGCCCGGCCACCCCCAACAGTCCTGTCGCCCAACCAGCTCCTCCTCAGCCGCTTCAGCTGCAAGGACATGAAAACAGGTAAAGTCTCCTCTGGCTTTTCTGCTGCTGAGTAGTGAAGTGGGGGGAGAGAGAGTTTGGGACAGGACAGGTCACAGGCAGGAGAGAGATTTGCATAACGTAGAAATCACTGTGTGCCCCTTTGCGTGATTTTGAGATTGTGTGTATGTTATAAACGTAGTTTCATGAGCAAATACAGGTGTCTATCCTTCACAGTAAGAGAAGCTTTCCTGAGGAAATGATGCATCATTGCAGGTGAGTAGGGTTTAACTAGCTGAAGAGCACATTAAGGAGGGTCCAGACAGAGTCGTATATACAATATACGGTATCATATACAAAGGCCCTTTGGCAGGAGGGGGTATGCAAGCACGAAGGAGGGAAATAAGGCCAGTGTAGCGGGGGGAGAGGGGCAGGAGCACGGTTTGAGATGAAGCCAGTGAGAGGCTGGTGGGGAACGGCCCTAAAGGGTCTCATAGGTTTGTTAAAGATTTTGATCTTTATCTTACGTGTTGTGAGAGGTCATTGGAGGGCTTTAAGCTGAGGACTGACATCCTTGGATTAGCTTTTCAAGGTCTCTCAGTTGGCCCCGTAGAGAGCACACTGGAGGCTGATCAGAATGAATGAAGTTAGAAGTGGCCGCCGTGTCCACCGAGCCACGCCCGTGATGGCTCGGAGAATAACGGCGGTGTGGAGGTGGGAAACGTTGAAGGGTTTGTGAGCATGAATGTAAGTTAGTATTTTTACTGCATTTTACCTTATATCCACCTGCCCACGGTCTAATGAGATTCTTCCATTTCAGAATGTGATCAGGCCCTGTGAACTTGCAGAATAAAAGGCTGCCATAAGAAAACAACACTGTCTTCTTGCTGAGACGTGTGTGTAACGGGGAGCCTGGGTCAGGTTGCGCCATTAAAGAAAGAGGTGAAGACATGTTCCCGTGTTGGTTTTGCCCTTTCAAAGGAGAAAAATAGAACAACCCACGGGAACATCTCTGAAAACAAAACCCTCGCGGTCCTTTCCGTGATTCTAACGTTTTCTGAACATCTGCTACCCATCTCCTGCCTCCCCTGTTGGTGAAGGTGAAGTGAGACCCAGTTTCTGAGTCCCAGAACTTTCTAGGTTTACCACTCCCGATGTTGCAGAGCCAATACTTGCCCTGTGCCAGAAGTGTTCTTTCCATGAAGCCCTGTTCTAGTCTGATTTCTCCCATTTGCTTTCCTAGAAAGATAAATATCTATTGTCCACAGCTGTTTATGGTTTTAATATAGTCCAGGGAAGAGAAGAGACTAAGCCCCATAAGGTAAATGATGCAGAGGCAAGAATTTGACAGTCCAGAAGAGGAGTATGTCCTGGGTGCCTCGGTAATAAGCCCCAGATGCGTTTGCTTTCACCATGTGTTGTTTGGACACATTGCACTGGCTTTCCCCGGGATTCGCTTTAGATTTAGGAGGAAGGACCTGAGTGCTCCAGCAGTCCCCGAGCCAGCTTCAGATGCTTCCTCTTGGCTCTGCCACTGTCAATTAAACCTCCCAGCCACGATCGCGTCTTCCCTTTCCAGAGTTAAACTTTCCTGAAATTGGACTCTTGCTTCTGGCCTGCGGGTGGGTAATCTCATCCCTAGTGTGTTATAGTTCAGTGGGGAGAATGACAAATGGGCAAGGCCACTATCCTGTCCCCATCGGCTACTAGTTACAACCGGGGACTCGGCCCCTGTCAAAGAAGCAACAGCCTTTGGATGGGTTTGTTTTTGTCTTTGTTTTTGTTTTACCTGACTGTGGGATAAAATATTTCCTGACTCTGGGATTAACAGATTGACCTGGTCCAAAGTTTTATAAATTACCAACAAATTTACCCAGAGTTCTTAGCTGTTTTTGCTTCAGTAATATTAAATGCCTGGAAAGTGCCCACTCCTGTTCTAGGGTCCTTTCCTGGCACTGAGGTTTCCTGGCTTAGCTGTTTGATTGTGAGTAGGTGGCTCTTTTCCAAATGAATGGAGAGATTCCATAATCTTACAGCTACTAGAACCATTTTTCTAGCTGCATTTAAAAATGGTCATGGTATCAGAGAGAAACTCTTTGCCTTTTGCTAGATCAGGCCACAGATGTCTCCAAGACAGCTTGTATGCCAAGCACACAGTATGAATTTCCTATTAATTCATTTGTACAAGAAGTGCCCACCTACATGTCAAATTGAGCCAGTTTCCATGTTAAAGTGGGATAAAATAAAGTGACAATCTGCTCGCAAATTTTTATCTTATGAGTTAGGAGAAGTGAATATTTTATCCTGTCTTATTTACTCTTGAATTGGCTTCCTCCTGACACTCTGCACACCTCTACTCGTTTCTCTGTCTCGTAACATCCTTTTGGTGCGTGCTCAGGAAACAAAATAATTTTAATATGAACATAAGCCAAACCCTGTTCAAGGAGAAGCATTTTTTGAAAACAACAAACAGCCCTTGTGTAATATATTCAGAAACTAAGTATAAATAGCAGAGCTCACCTTCCCAGCAAAGGCAATCATTATTTACGTCTTTTAAATAGCAAGATTAGTGGAAAGCATTGGAAATTGACTTCTCTCATAGACTTTGTGCACTGGATGCTGCAGGCTGGAAGCAGTTCTTGAAAGGCCCACATGAGGCAAAAGCCCACCGTAAGATCCCCTACCACATGGGCAGCATTTTTTGATTCTGGAACTTACTCATACCATAAAATTCTGCTAGAATTTACCATTAGCAATCTGGTTTCATCATCTCTAAAGTCTCTTTAATAGTGGAATTAATAGCTACGAAGAGTTATACTGATATACAACCTACGAACCTTTCATAAGTAAAGGAACTTTTAAGAGGCTGTTTGTTTGTTTTCAATGATCCTGAGTTCTCCTTAAAATAAAGTGTTTCACAAATTCAGAGTAACAGCTCTTGCCCTAACTAGTTGTTCATTCACTTAAAAGTTAACTAGTGTATCATTCACTTAAAAGTTAACAACACTCCTAAAAATTAAGTATGTTTTCCTTATTAAAGAATTCTTCTTCAACATAAAATCCTGCATGTGGCACTGTTGAATGAAACGGGCATGCTCAGAGGCAGGCTTGGATGGCTGCTGTTACAAGTTCTAACTGTCCCTGTTTCTAAGGCTCTGGGGGGACTCTTAACATCTCACCCTCTTCTGCTATACCTCATGACACATCTGGTTGGAAACGAAGCTCATAATGGATATTCCATACCAATGCCACAGAGATAATGAAAATAAAGTGACTGTGCTATAACTTAAAACAATGTGACATCTACACCACCAAGCACACGATTTCTAAAGAGGAACCGATACACACCAACAAATGTCACCCAGTCCAATTCCTTTTGTTTAATTCATGCGTTTACCTAGTTAAGCATCTTATTCAAAGCGTATTTTAAATAATTCTGTTCTCAGAATGCACACTTATCTCAGTAGGTGAGTGGACACCTTGCTGAGGTATAAAGCGAAGCCTAAATTATGCATCTCACAAAAGGAATGTGTCACTTCTGCAGGTTAAGTAACAAATGGGAACTACTCAAAGCGTTATTAAAATAACTGCATTTCTAACCCCCTTTCAAAACCCCAAATAAACACATCTATTGCCATGCACTATCAGTGTGTGAATGTGTTTTTCTAATCGACCTGTATCCCTAAGTAGCTCATTATATGGATGTTGTCATGGCAACAGGCAATGAACTACAGAGTTAAGTGGCCTCTATATTATGGTGATAATTTTTTCAGTTTATCTTATTAATGATCCCATAATGGTAGGTGTTGGCTACTTTAGCCCTTCCCCCCCCCCCCCCCCCCGCCCTGGAAGCCCCTCAGTTTAGAGCAATCTGGATTCACAAAACAGAACTAAACAATTAGTTTTGGTCTCTGTATTTATTTGTTAATAACTAGAAACAAGAAATAATATCTAGAAACAAGAATAAGACAAGTGTTAGACATAAACACTTCTGCCTTTCCTTCTATCTAATGACCATGATAGTATCTGATACTAAGCCCGAGGGTTATAGTCTAGTATTTAAACCTCTGTGTGATATGTTTCTACTTTTAGCAATGACCCAATGACTTTCTGCTTGATTTGTAGTTGGTGATTATACCTTACTTTCACTCCTTTAACCTCTGTATGATATTCAAAAAGCCCCAAGCTAACAGGTTAAAACAGCCTTTAGTTAGATATTTATAGAGTATCTAGAGATCACTTCAGTCATGTTTTCACGAAGTAACGGATGCTGTGTGTGTGTCAGAGAGAGAGAGAGAGAGAGAGAGAAAAATGGAAAGAGTTGGTTTACTGATATTAAGACAGACTGTTGTTTGGGGATGTACAGCGAAGTGTGTGAGTCCCTAGTTTTGCTGCAGTTGCACAGTTTTTAAATAGCAAAGTCAAAGAAGGTTCTCCATAAGTCCTTTTCCACAAAGTTCTAAGTGACCATCACTTTCACCTTGATTTCTTAAGGAGCCAAATGAAAGGTATACCGTATGGCATTTGTCAAAGGTTTTAAAGTAATACGTATCATTTATGGACTCTTCTCATAATCCTGAACATGAAAAGGACCACCAAGAGGTGTGGCCTCTACACGCCCGGAGGTCCTAAAGTCATTCTAATCTCCTTAGAGTGCTGAGATACCAAAGCAAGTACCATTTCCATTCATTTAGTTACAGGTCAGAAGTAAAAGCAAGGCAAGATGTGAAACCAGATATCCGACAGCCTCCGTTCACGGACTACAGGCAGCCCCCACTGGACTACCGGCAGCCCCCCGGAGGGGACTATCTGCAAGCCCCGCCCTTGGACTACAGGCAGCCCTCCCCCGACACCAGGCAGTTCCCTCTGTCCGACTACAGGCAGCCCCAGGTACCTCAAAGATCCCGTTGCCTTTATTTCATTTTTCCAATCAGCAGGCCTGTCATTCACGCACACACACAACTCTGGCGCTCAACAGCAGTGAATGAGAAAATCCAAAGGAGAGTTAATATCCCTCAGGCCTATATGCAATAGTTACATGTTTGCCAAGTAAACAGATGAGTACTAAGGGATGTGTGCCAAAGTAAACCAGCTACCCAGCACTTCTTTTAAGGACTGAGGAAACTGTGTTCCGATCTGCTCAGGCCTTTGGAATCTTGTCTTGCATTTTGCTAGATGGTGAAATCACGTTACTCCTCACGATATCGTGTCGGGGGAACACGTTAACTGTGAGAGAGAAGGAGAACAGAAGGACAGACCGTGGAAGCTTCTCTGATATTAAACAATGGTTTATTCCATTTTCTCCCCAACCCCAAAGGATTTTGATTATTTCACTGTGGACATGGAGAAAGGAGCCAAAGGATTTGGATTCAGTATTCGTGGAGGAAGGGAGTACAAAATGGATTTGTACGTGTTGAGATTGGCAGAAGATGGGCCAGCAATAAGAAATGGAAGGATGAGGGTAAGAATGTTCTCTTTGTCTAGAATTGCTTAATTCTGAAAGAAACGCTCATTGTGGCGCTGGAGGAGCAGTGAGACCTGCTGTTAAGCAAACTGACTTGATGCAGATGTTGCCTTCTTTCCATTTCATGATCCAGTTTTCTAAAGGTTTGCCCAAACATTGTTTAAGAATCATCTCTCATTTCCCTTCTTATGGCTTCTAACTGTAAACTCTCAAGATGGTGTTTTTTATATATATATATATGTATGTTTCTCTAAAGAACAAACTAAAGAAAACAAAGTAATCTAAGAAATAGCTTGAAATGGAAACATGGCTCCATAATTTTTTGCGTGGTTTGAGGATTCAGATTTTATCTGAGATTGAATCTTTTGAAATTTATTTTCAGTTTCATGCTTTTTTCTTCACGTGGTTTTGTGTTTCTTTGGGACTACTTCTTTTGAGTTGACTGGCTTTGGCTATGATGTTGGGCAGAAAGAAGAAGGAGAAAGGGGGATGAGGCTTCTTGGATACATGTTGTCCTTAAAAATGGTAGCAGTCAAAAATTTTCCAATTAGAGTTTAAGCTGAGGGTGGATTCTTAATGTAATAGTTACTTTGAGGCATCTGGTTGACGCATAACTGAGTCTTCCTCTAAAGGTGCAAAACAAAACTTGATAACAATACAGAACATTAGTCAGTCTTTCTCTCTAAAATGTCATCTAGTAAGCACATAAAAAAGGTTAGTTATTATAAATAAAATCTAGAATTATTCTTGTCCTCCCTCCTTGCTCTTTAAGTTAATACAGAAAAGCTGTGGTTCTTGGGCTCTAGAGCTTCAGATTCTTGTGCTGATTTTCACCAACCGATTGCTCCTGTCAGTGGAATGAAACTGTTATTCCTACCACCCAGTCTGCCATTTCTCTAGTCTCATTTCCGAGTCAGTGAATCATCCATGGTGCAAAAGTAGAAAGTGTAAATGTGTCTATTTTTCTCCATGCCTTTACAATCCTTTGACAACCGGGAAGTATCCAAGTTGGAATTTGAACCCAGGCAAGGCTGATCCAGGAGAATGACAGTCCCCGCCAACACCAAACACCAGCCTCCTCTTACCCCTTCTACATGTGGTTTTAGAATAGGTCTCTACACGGTTTCTTGGCTCTCAGTTCCCACTTTCTTAACGTGCTGCAAAGCCAACTCACAAGTGGTTCAATAGAACAAAATTAATCTTTGCAGTGCAGTGGAAAACAACACAGCACAGAAGCCATGAGTGAGATGACCAGAGCCCTGTGAGAGGGGACCTCCCCTTATCCCACAAGTGGATTTTAGAGGTGTGGGTTCCAAACGGTGGCCACACTTTATAACAAATGGTCTAAATGGCTAATCAATATATTCAGTTCTCCCAAAGCATAGAAGCCTAAATATAGAAGTACTCTTATGTAAAAAGAATACTCTTTCTTATAAAATCTAAGCCAGAGCAGTAGTTCTCAGCGTGGTCCCTGAGATCAGCATCCCCTGGGAATGTGTTAGAAATGCGGATTCTCCAGCCCCGTCGCAGACTTACTGAAACCCTAGGAGTGAGGCCACCAGGCTGTGTTTGTGTGATCCATCTTCCAGGTGAATCTGGTACAAGCTGAAGTTTGGGAACCACTGAGCTAAAGGGAAGCCGTCATGACATAGGTACGGCACAGTTAGGATGTGTGTGGCTCAGGCTTCGTTCATTCCCCCTAGATCCTGTCCAGGGAGTTTTCCATCCTGTTCCAATGGTTTACCTCAGGTCCTTAAATCCATGGAAACACAGGTTTAGAATTCTGTAGGCAGGTGCTCAATTTTAGGAAAGATGCTTTTTATTCTGGCAGGTGATAAAAATGAGTCCTCTACCTGGGTTTCAGAAAATGGTATTTTCACTTCTTGTCAAAGATTATAGAAATAAGCAATATTTCACCATTTTCCATGTCATTTTTATAAAGCAACGCATTCTTTCTGTGTACAAGCTGTCCAAAAGGAGTTATCATGGCCAGTTTTAGATATTATGGGTGTTTATTTTGGACTACTATATATATATCTATTTCTAGCTTTTAATTCTCAAAGAAAACAAGTCACTTGAAAGTCACAGAAATTCTATGGATCAGATTTGACTGTTTGATTTTATTTCAGATCTTTGGCAGGGATGAACGGATGACTTTTTTTCTGCTTTTACGGGTTATACTTAATATTCAGATGTTTTGGGTTTATTTTTTAAGTTTATTTTATTTATTCTTTTTTGGTTGTGTTGGGTCTTCGTTGCTGCACGTGGGCTTTCTCTAGTTGCGGCGAGCGGGGGCTACTCTTCGTTGAGGTGCGAGGGCTTCTCATTGCGGTGGCTTCTCTTGTTGCGGTGCACGGACTCTAGAGCTCAGGCTCAGTAGCTGTGGCGCACAGGCTTAGTTGCTCCGCGGCATGTGGGATCTTCCTGGACCAGGGCTCGAACTCTTGTCCCCTGCATTGGCAAGCGGATTCTTAACCACTACGCCACCAGGGAAGCCCTGTTTTGGGTTTTTGTTACTCATGGATTCTTACGGCATCAACGGAGAACTTGTCTAGGGTAACAAACTCCATGTCAGGGCAGTAAACTACTTCATCATGTAAGTTCAAAGGTGCTACTAGATAATACAAACACATTAACTGCTGTTTGAATTTGATAAGTATTTTGTATCTGTAGAGTTAAAGATCAACAGTTGTTCTTAATCATAGCACATAACTAATTCAAATCTTGTTTTCATGTTTATTATCAAATTTACAGGCTCAGCGGCCATGGCTCACGGGCCTAGCCGCTCCGCGGCATGTGGGATCTTGCCGGACCGGGGCACGAACCCGTGTCCCCTGCATCGGCAGGTGGACTCTCAACCACTGCGCCACCAGGGAAGCCCAGCAATAACCTTTAATTCACAGATGTGTTTAAATTATTTCAGCAAGGACCAGGATAGATTAATATTTGCATGACTCAATGGTTTGATTATTTTAATGTATAAACTCAATAACATATAGGTTACCAACTTGGGAATTTAACAGTGAAAATAATTAGGAACTTATTATAAAATTCCCCCTTGATACCGTTGTTGCTCAGATACGTATAGATCTTAAATATCTGTGCAGATGATGCTTATAAGGCAGCTGTTCACTCCATGGGTATTATGGCTTGGTTCATAAAGTTCCAAGACTTCTGAGAAAAGTAGATGAACTAGATATTCACAGGTTACATTAAAAATAAGCTCAGGAAGAAGAGAAGCTAACACCAGGTCCTTCCCAACGTTTAAAACACTCAGGCATATTTCTCCATGTTAATTGCTATTCCTTCACCTTCAGTGTTAATGCATTATTGCCTCTGTGCCCAAACTAAACACACACTTTGTGATCAAGTAAGTTTGGAACACACTGTATAGTTTTGTTTTGTTTTGTTTTTCCTTTTTTCATGATCAGAAACAGAAGGGAAAAGCCAGGAAGTGCCTGGCAATAGCAGGGTGTCTTAGATTAAACTCAGTACAGTAACATTGCCCAACCCAGAATTACTACACAAGAGCTGGGCGATTCTGAAAAATCATTTCATGTAACAGTTAAAGAATTACTGTGCCCGTGGATTAGAGCTATAAGTAGCCCTAGTTTTGAACACTGAGTTAGTGCACCAGATGTTAGTCTCTGAATCTGAGACTTTTCCTGGGTCTTTTATGTTAGTCTTGGTTGTAGGACGGTGATGGCATGCGCCTGTTTAGTAGTACAAGACTTTGCTAAGATTACAGAGAAAACCAGGTAAATCCGATGTCAGAGGAGGTGGCTAACAGAGGTGTAAAAACATCCCTCTCACACTGGGAATGTTAAGAAATGATGGCACAGATATGTATTTTTTTAAAGCATGTCTTTAGGCACCCAACTGATATCCTAGGCATCCAAGAGAAATACCAAAGTTCTTCCCACTTCAGGTGTTCTTTTACGGATCTGGTGAGGGACAGGTGGGCATATCCCAAAAGTGAGTCCCAGGTGAATGATTTCACTCTAGCATTTCTGGGCACCTGCAGCAGAGAGAATAATCTTAGCAGAGATCTTTGGCAAGTTAGACTGTCTGACTTTCAAAGTGATTAATAAGCACTCCCACAGAACATGAATTATTTTTTTCCTCCTCCTCTGAAAGTATTGTATGTTTACTCAATTTTTTTGTTAAATAAATACTTTCTTTCCACTTGATGAAACAAGTATCCTGATAAGGTATCCTGATAAGGTCAATGGGTTCCCTCAAAATATGAGAACGTACGGACAGCAAACCACAATCAGAAAGTAGTGGGGAAAATAATGGCTCCTTCTGAGGTCAGATTTACAAGCCAAGTCTAGATATAGGGGAGAGGATAAGAAAATCTTTTTCAGAAGATCAATTCAATCCTTATTTAAAAGAGAGATTCTAGAACCTCCTTTATCAGAAACATATAAACGTAACAGTAAATGAATTTAAAGATTTACTAAAAATATGACTATTTTGATCCCTTCTAAACCCTCAGCCCTGCTCTCAACCTCCAAAATAAGCAAACGTGATGCATTTGCTTTATTAAATTTAGAAACATCAAGTCACTTTGTTGAACCTCAGTGCCTATAAAATAGGAAGAATTATATCTACCATCTAGAGTTTTGGGGAGGATCTGAGCAGTTTTTCAGGTGGTAGAATTGATTTTTCTTATTAAGACAAAGAAGTGAGGTATTAATTTGTGAGTGACTTATGATATTGAGAGAGGGACTTAGATATTATGACATGTCATGATATAGAACTTGAATAGAATAGTGCAATTAGAATAAACACCAAGAAAAACAATGTGAAACATAATTATGTGAAATATTCACTTCATAAAAAAAAAGTAGAGAATAGCAAGTTTTGACTTTAATTAGTAGCTAGTGTTTCAACATCAATTAATACTATGTAATAAACGTTAAAGAGACAAAACAAAACACAATCTGTAAATGTAGAAAATAAGGGGAATGGGAAATAGAAACATAATCGTCTTGTCTGATTGCTTTTCCTCAGTCATTCAAGAAGCCTAATATCAGAAGAGAAACACAAATGACATTCAGATTTCAAGGAAAAGTGTAAGAAAGTACTAGAAAATAGTAATGGATCTGTTTTAAAAAGAAGACTTTTTAAGTTTGTAAAATAGTCTAATAAAGTTGAGAGGGATAAAATTTTCATAACTGATGAATAAATCTCTGGCACAAAACTCTTAGGGACATAATCTAATTAAACACTGAGAATAAATAGAAAACACAGGCAAAGAATAATGAACAAATGAAGTAATTTACCGGTGAAGCTTCCTAAGAAATCAGGAGACTTCTGGAGGGAAGGGATAGTAGTTCTAAAAGTGCTTAAATAAAAATTGAGAGTTGAGTTAAAAGACATCTGAAAGGAGATCAAGTTTGCTCTTGGAAAGGTATTTTCCTGTTTCCATAAAAGTATAATATTTTCCCATTTCCATAAAATATTTTTTTATTTTAAAGAAAGAATATAACTTTTTAACTTCCTCACCTTAATAACTGTGTAGCAGCTGTCTGTGCCTACTTAGCATTGCATAAACTTTGGTATAAAATGGTTTATCTTCTTCCTGAAACTTACATGACACAAAAGTCAGCCTGCAGTGGGCCTTGGAATCACCAACGACATTTTGTAAGACTGAATAATGCGTGAAAAAGATACTTACTTCTTATCCATCTTTTTCTTTTTTCCATTTTTTTTTTTTTTTTAACGAAAAGGAAAATTCCCTGATGGCAGCTTCTTTTATATTTGTCACTTCTCCTTCTGTGGTCCAGACATGACTAACCTGTGACTACAGAATAAAAGTATTCTGTTTTATATTGTTTTTATTAAACATAAAACCATTTAGAAGAATATTTCTAACATACGTAATGGTATATATGCTAACAGTGATTCAAGCACCCGTGAACCCTTAGCCCAGTTAAAAAAAAAAAAAATCTCCACTGTCCTATGATTCCATTCTCCTCCCACTCTCCAGCCTCCAGAAGTAACCAGCACCCTAAATACTGTCATTCCTAGTCTTGCCACCTACGTATGTACCTCTTAACTATATCACTTAGTTTTGCACACTTAGTGAACTTTATATGAATGAATCATACTGTACATGTTCTTCTCTGTGGTTTGCTTTTTATACTTTATGTTCATAACACTCATCCAGGTTGACGCATGAAGCTGTAAATTATTCCATGGTATGAATATGCTACAGTCTATGTTAGTTAACTATGGAGAGTTGAAGTTTTCTCTATTAGTGGACATTGGGTTGTTTCCAGGTTTTTTTTTGCAACTAATACTATCCTTGTACATATTTCCTGCTGCACATATGCAAGAAATTCTGTAGACTATACTATATACCTAGGAGAGCATATATTTAACTTAACTAAATGACTCAGACATATTTTCCTAGGCGGTTGTACACATTCATACTCATACCAGCAATGTGAAAGTTTCCATTACGACACATCCTCACAAGATTTGTATTTCAGACTTATAAATTCTTATTCTGGTAGGTAGAAAATGACATATTGTTTAGGCTTAAATTTGCATTTCTTGATTACAAATAATATTCATCATCTTTCCTTAGGTTTACTGGACTTTCTTATTCCCTCTTAAATAGAGATGCCTCTTCATATCTTTTCCCCATCTTCTGTTAAATCTTTCCTTCTTTTCATATTGATTTTAGAAGTGTTTGTATGTTCCTGGTGATAGTTTTTCATGTTGCAAATACTTTACCCCAGCTTATGGCTTGTAGTTTCACCTTCTTTATGATGCCCTTTGATAAACAGAAGGTCTTAATTTTAGTGTAATTGACTTAATCAACCTTTTCCTTTATAGTTTCTGCTTTCTGTGTCATCTTTGAAAAATCATTTCCCAACTCATATTCTTAAAGATTCCCTACATCTTCTTCTAAAAGTTTTATAGTTTTGCTTTTTCATATCTGTCTTTAATTACCTAGAGTTGATTCCTCTGTGTAGTAAAAGGAAGAAATACAATTTCAGTTTTTCCAGATGGATAACCACTTGTCACAGCATCATTTATTGGATATCCTCTCATTTCCCCACAATCTGCAATGACAGCTCCATAATAAATAAAATTTCTTTAAATGCAATGGTCTGTTTATAGATTCTTTATACTGTTCTGCTGGTCTATTTGTCTATACCTACATCAATACTATACTCATCTGCCTTTTAATAAGTCTTGAGTTTTGATGGAGAAACTGCCTGTTCCCTCATCCCCAGACATACATCTTAATTCTTCAGGGGTGTTTGAATGTTCTTGGGCCTTTGCCCTTCCGTATAAAATTTTAGAAGTTTCTTGTCCTATTGGGAATTTTATTGGAATTGCTTAGAATCCATAAATAAATGTGGAAAAACTTACATCTTTATAATATTGAGTCTCCCTATCTGTGAACATGATATGATCCATTTATTTAGATTTTCCATAAACTGCTTAAATAAAGTTTCATAGTTTTTTCCATAACATACCTGAAAATATTTTGCTAGATTGATTCTAGGCATTTGCATGTTTTACTTTTACTTTTGTATTTTAATGTAATATTGAAATTAACTGTGTTACCAGTGAAAAGAAAGACAATTGATTTCTGTATATTGATCAATTATATCATGCAAAATTACTAAACTCTTATTAATTCAAATAAGTTATCTGTAACTTCCTCTGGATTTTCTACATAGATAATCACATTTTCTGCAAATAATGAGAATTCTGTGTCTTCCTTTTAAGTCTTTTTATTTCTTTTTCTTATTTTACTGCATTTACTTGGTTTTCAGTATGATGCTGAATAGAAGTAGTCAAACAAGCCCTCTTATCTTATTTCTAATCTTAAAGGGAATGCTTTCACCGTTAAACATAATGTTGAATGAGTTTATATAAATAACCTTTATCAGATTAAGAATGTTCCAGTCTATTACTAGTTTGCTAGAGAGTTAATTATGAATACACGTTGAATTTTATGTACTATTTCTGCATCCATAGAAAGTATATGATCTCTTTCCTTTAATATGCTAATTAACATGATTAAGAATATTATTAGTATATTAATGGATTATTATGTTAAATCATTCTTGATTTCCTCAGTTAAGCTATACTTATTCATGATGATCTTTTTTATGCATTGCTCAATTCAGTTTTCTGTTTCTTCAAGATATTTGCAGCTATGTTCGTAAGATTAGCCTGTAATTTTCTTTTCTTGCAGTGTTGGCGAATGATTTCAACATTAGTGTTATACTAGCCTTATAAAGTGAGAAAGAATAATGCCTTTTGTTATTGTCATTGCTGTTGTTATCTGGAACAGTTTAAGTTAAGAATTGTCCTTGAATGTTTGGTAGAACGCACCTGTAAATCCATCCAGGTCTGGTATATTTTTTTGTGTGAAAATTTTAAACCACATTACATTTCTATAATAATTAGGGTATTCTCCAGATTTTTAATTTCTTCTTGAGTCAATTCTTATAAATTTCTTTTTTTCTGATAATTTATTTCATCTTAGTTTTCAAAGTTTTTATAATATTATCTTATTATATTTTTAATATTTAAAGCATTTGTATTTATGTTCCCTTCTCATTTATTTGACTGTTGTTTATTTGTGTATTCTTTCTGTTTTTCTTATTAATCATGCCAGAGATTTGTCCATTTTTTATTCTTTTAAAGAACCAGCTTACATATTTTGTTCTCTTGCTTATTCATTTGTTTTTATATTTAATATTTCTCTGCCTCCATTTTCTTTGGGTTTACTCTGTTCTTATTTTTCTTGCTCCTTAAGTTGGATGCTAAGCTCAGTACTTCTGAAGTTTTCTTTGTTTCTATTAATAATGTATGAATTTAAGGCTGTAGTTTCAATATGTAGTATGTTCATTATTTTAAGTTCTAAATATATTCTAATTTACACTATGATTCATTCCATTATTTCTTCTTTGATGCATGGATTATTTAGAAGGTCTTTTTGGTTTTTATTCCTGAAAGTGTGGGGATTTTCTGGTTAGTTATCTATCTTTGATTTCTAGTGTAATTCCATTGCCATCAGAGAATATATTCTATATGATTTCAGTCTTTCAAATTTATTGTGCCTTACTCTTTGGCCTTACATGTATTCAGTTTTTTGTATATGATCCATGTGTGCTTGAAAAGAATGTGCATTCTGTAATTACTGAGTGCAGTATTCTATAGATGTATTCATTGGATAAAGCTTGATTATTGTATTATTCAAATATTCTATATGCTTACTAATTGCTATGTATTTGATCTGTTAAATATTGATCTGGGTGCTTTAAAAGTTTTTCTTTTTTTTGTTAAAGATCTTGTAAATTTTTCTTTGATCTGTCAAGCTTTGCTTTGTATGTTTTAAAGCCATGTTATTTGGTATATTTTCCAGATGAATTGAATCTTTTATCATTATGCAGCAACCTACCACATCTCTGTCAATACTTTTTACTTTCAAGTCTGTTTTGTCTGATATTAGTAAGGATACCTTTCAACCTTTCCGTGTCCTTATATTTTATGTGTTTCTCTGGTCTATGTAGCTATTTTTCTGTTTTTTTAATGGTATATCTTAACTAGATCATTTTAGTCAATTTATATTAATTTTGATTACTAATATTTTTATTTCTATCATTTTATTCTGTCCCTTTTCTGTCTTGCTCTTTATATTCTTTTTACCTTACTTTGAATAGTCTGGGTTTCCAGTTCATGCAGGTATCTCCTATTAGGCTCCTTGTTTGTAGCCCCAAGCTGTATTTTCTATCCTTGATGCCCATCCATCAAAATGGAAACTCAGGTTTCCTAGGAAAAGGTAAAGCTCCCTTTGGCATTTGTTTGCCTTCCAGGAGTCCCAACATTCACTTTGTTTTTGGCATCAGAGGATTCTTTAGTTTCTTGCCTGTTCAGCAATGGTAAGGTTATTCAGGGTATCTAACCCACCGTATTGCTAGAAGCAGAAGTTTATGTCACATTTACCTTTAATGACCAAATTATGGTTGCTAAAACTATATCCAGTCTTAGAGCTGGCAATTAGTCTCTCTCTCACAGTATCTTCACGTAGGAGCCCCAGAGGGCAACCTACATGTGCCGGCTGCCGTCACTCTGTAGCCTGTCTTCCTCTCCAACTCCAGTCCCACTGGTGAGGGTCCCCTGCCCACAAAGCCACTGATGAGTTCTTGCTACAGCCCCGCCTGAGGCCTCCACAGCTTGGGCCTTGGATGTGATGCACACACTACTGGGTCCTGGGAAGAGAGAATTATGGTCTCCTCCTCACCCCCTGCCACACTTTGCCTCTTCGGCACTGTAGCAACTCTGCTTGGCCCACAATCTCACAAAGGTGAGGGGTGGTCACAAACTCACTGCCTGCAGTGACCAGGCAGGGAACATATACAAGTGAAGAATGGAGGGCCCAGACTTCCTTGGTGGCGCAGAGGTTAAGAAGCCGCCTGCAATGCGGGGGACGCAGGTTCAAGCCCTGGTCTGGGAAGATCCCACATGCCGCGGATCAACTAAGCCCGTGCACCACAACACTTACATCTTTATAATATTGAGTCTCCCTATCTGTGAACATGATATGATCCATTTATTTAGATTTTCCATAAACTTACATCTTTATAATATTGAGTCTCCCTATCTGTGAACATGATATGATCCATTTATTTAGATTTTCCATAAACTTACATCTTTATAATATTGAGTCTCCCTATCTGTGAACATGATATGATCCATTTATTTAGATTTTCCATAAACTTACATCTTTATAATATTGAGTCTCCCTATCTGTGAACATGATATGATCCATTTATTTAGATTTTCCATAAACTTACATCTTTATAATATTGAGTCTCCCTATCTGTGAACATGATATGATCCATTTATTTAGATTTTCCATAAACTTACATCTTTATAATATTGAGTCTCCCTATCTGTGAACATGATATGATCCATTTATTTAGATTTTCCATAAACTTACATCTTTATAATATTGAGTCTCCCTATCTGTGAACATGATATGATCCATTTATTTAGATTTTCCATAAACTTACATCTTTATAATATTGAGTCTCCCTATCTGTGAACATGATATGATCCATTTATTTAGATTTTCCATAAACTTACATCTTTATAATATTGAGTCTCCCTATCTGTGAACATGATATGATCCATTTATTTAGATTTTCCATAAACTTACATCTTTATAATATTGAGTCTCCCTATCTGTGAACATGATATGATCCATTTATTTAGATTTTCCATAAACTTACATCTTTATAATATTGAGTCTCCCTATCTGTGAACATGATATGATCCATTTATTTAGATTTTCCATAAACTTACATCTTTATAATATTGAGTCTCCCTATCTGTGAACATGATATGATCCATTTATTTAGATTTTCCATAAACTTACATCTTTATAATATTGAGTCTCCCTATCTGTGAACATGATATGATCCATTTATTTAGATTTTCCATAAACTTACATCTTTATAATATTGAGTCTCCCTATCTGTGAACATGATATGATCCATTTATTTAGATTTTCCATAAACTTACATCTTTATAATATTGAGTCTCCCTATCTGTGAACATGATATGATCCATTTATTTAGATTTTCCATAAACTTACATCTTTATAATATTGAGTCTCCCTATCTGTGAACATGATATGATCCATTTATTTAGATTTTCCATAAACTTACATCTTTATAATATTGAGTCTCCCTATCTGTGAACATGATATGATCCATTTATTTAGATTTTCCATAAACTTACATCTTTATAATATTGAGTCTCCCTATCTGTGAACATGATATGATCCATTTATTTAGATTTTCCATAAACTTACATCTTTATAATATTGAGTCTCCCTATCTGTGAACATGATATGATCCATTTATTTAGATTTTCCATAAACTTACATCTTTATAATATTGAGTCTCCCTATCTGTGAACATGATATGATCCATTTATTTAGATTTTCCATAAACTTACATCTTTATAATATTGAGTCTCCCTATCTGTGAACATGATATGATCCATTTATTTAGATTTTCCATAAACTTACATCTTTATAATATTGAGTCTCCCTATCTGTGAACATGATATGATCCATTTATTTAGATTTTCCATAAACTTACATCTTTATAATATTGAGTCTCCCTATCTGTGAACATGATATGATCCATTTATTTAGATTTTCCATAAACTTACATCTTTATAATATTGAGTCTCCCTATCTGTGAACATGATATGATCCATTTATTTAGATTTTCCATAAACTTACATCTTTATAATATTGAGTCTCCCTATCTGTGAACATGATATGATCCATTTATTTAGATTTTCCATAAACTTACATCTTTATAATATTGAGTCTCCCTATCTGTGAACATGATATGATCCATTTATTTAGATTTTCCATAAACTTACATCTTTATAATATTGAGTCTCCCTATCTGTGAACATGATATGATCCATTTATTTAGATTTTCCATAAACTTACATCTTTATAATATTGAGTCTCCCTATCTGTGAACATGATATGATCCATTTATTTAGATTTTCCATAAACTTACATCTTTATAATATTGAGTCTCCCTATCTGTGAACATGATATGATCCATTTATTTAGATTTTCCATAAACTTACATCTTTATAATATTGAGTCTCCCTATCTGTGAACATGATATGATCCATTTATTTAGATTTTCCATAAACTTACATCTTTATAATATTGAGTCTCCCTATCTGTGAACATGATATGATCCATTTATTTAGATTTTCCATAAACTTACATCTTTATAATATTGAGTCTCCCTATCTGTGAACATGATATGATCCATTTATTTAGATTTTCCATAAACTTACATCTTTATAATATTGAGTCTCCCTATCTGTGAACATGATATGATCCATTTATTTAGATTTTCCATAAACTTACATCTTTATAATATTGAGTCTCCCTATCTGTGAACATGATATGATCCATTTATTTAGATTTTCCATAAACTTACATCTTTATAATATTGAGTCTCCCTATCTGTGAACATGATATGATCCATTTATTTAGATTTTCCATAAACTTACATCTTTATAATATTGAGTCTCCCTATCTGTGAACATGATATGATCCATTTATTTAGATTTTCCATAAACTTACATCTTTATAATATTGAGTCTCCCTATCTGTGAACATGATATGATCCATTTATTTAGATTTTCCATAAACTTACATCTTTATAATATTGAGTCTCCCTATCTGTGAACATGATATGATCCATTTATTTAGATTTTCCATAAACTTACATCTTTATAATATTGAGTCTCCCTATCTGTGAACATGATATGATCCATTTATTTAGATTTTCCATAAACTTACATCTTTATAATATTGAGTCTCCCTATCTGTGAACATGATATGATCCATTTATTTAGATTTTCCATAAACTTACATCTTTATAATATTGAGTCTCCCTATCTGTGAACATGATATGATCCATTTATTTAGATTTTCCATAAACTTACATCTTTATAATATTGAGTCTCCCTATCTGTGAACATGATATGATCCATTTATTTAGATTTTCCATAAACTTACATCTTTATAATATTGAGTCTCCCTATCTGTGAACATGATATGATCCATTTATTTAGATTTTCCATAAACTTACATCTTTATAATATTGAGTCTCCCTATCTGTGAACATGATATGATCCATTTATTTAGATTTTCCATAAACTTACATCTTTATAATATTGAGTCTCCCTATCTGTGAACATGATATGATCCATTTATTTAGATTTTCCATAAACTTACATCTTTATAATATTGAGTCTCCCTATCTGTGAACATGATATGATCCATTTATTTAGATTTTCCATAAACTTACATCTTTATAATATTGAGTCTCCCTATCTGTGAACATGATATGATCCATTTATTTAGATTTTCCATAAACTTACATCTTTATAATATTGAGTCTCCCTATCTGTGAACATGATATGATCCATTTATTTAGATTTTCCATAAACTTACATCTTTATAATATTGAGTCTCCCTATCTGTGAACATGATATGATCCATTTATTTAGATTTTCCATAAACTTACATCTTTATAATATTGAGTCTCCCTATCTGTGAACATGATATGATCCATTTATTTAGATTTTCCATAAACTTACATCTTTATAATATTGAGTCTCCCTATCTGTGAACATGATATGATCCATTTATTTAGATTTTCCATAAACTTACATCTTTATAATATTGAGTCTCCCTATCTGTGAACATGATATGATCCATTTATTTAGATTTTCCATAAACTTACATCTTTATAATATTGAGTCTCCCTATCTGTGAACATGATATGATCCATTTATTTAGATTTTCCATAAACTTACATCTTTATAATATTGAGTCTCCCTATCTGTGAACATGATATGATCCATTTATTTAGATTTTCCATAAACTTACATCTTTATAATATTGAGTCTCCCTATCTGTGAACATGATATGATCCATTTATTTAGATTTTCCATAAACTTACATCTTTATAATATTGAGTCTCCCTATCTGTGAACATGATATGATCCATTTATTTAGATTTTCCATAAACTTACATCTTTATAATATTGAGTCTCCCTATCTGTGAACATGATATGATCCATTTATTTAGATTTTCCATAAACTTACATCTTTATAATATTGAGTCTCCCTATCTGTGAACATGATATGATCCATTTATTTAGATTTTCCATAAACTTACATCTTTATAATATTGAGTCTCCCTATCTGTGAACATGATATGATCCATTTATTTAGATTTTCCATAAACTTACATCTTTATAATATTGAGTCTCCCTATCTGTGAACATGATATGATCCATTTATTTAGATTTTCCATAAACTTACATCTTTATAATATTGAGTCTCCCTATCTGTGAACATGATATGATCCATTTATTTAGATTTTCCATAAACTGCTTAAATAAAGTTTCATAGTTTTTTCCATAACATACCTGAAAATATTTTGCTAGATTGATTCTAGGCATTTGCATGTTTTACTTTTACTTTTGTATTTTAATGTAATATTGAAATTAACTGTGTTACCAGTGAAAAGAAAGACAATTGATTTCTGTATATTGATCAATTATATCATGCAAAATTACTAAACTCTTATTAATTCAAATAAGTTATCTGTAACTTCCTCTGGATTTTCTACATAGATAATCACATTTTCTGCAAATAATGAGAATTCTGTGTCTTCCTTTTAAGTCTTTTTATTTCTTTTTCTTATTTTACTGCATTTACTTGGTTTTCAGTATGATGCTGAATAGAAGTAGTCAAACAAGCCCTCTTATCTTATTTCTAATCTTAAAGGGAATGCTTTCACCGTTAAACATAATGTTGAATGAGTTTATATAAATAACCTTTATCAGATTAAGAATGTTCCAGTCTATTACTAGTTTGCTAGAGAGTTAATTATGAATACACGTTGAATTTTATGTACTATTTCTGCATCCATAGAAAGTATATGATCTCTTTCCTTTAATATGCTAATTAACATGATTAAGAATATTATTAGTATATTAATGGATTATTATGTTAAATCATTCTTGATTTCCTCAGTTAAGCTATACTTATTCATGATGATCTTTTTTATGCATTGCTCAATTCAGTTTTCTGTTTCTTCAAGATATTTGCAGCTATGTTCGTAAGATTAGCCTGTAATTTTCTTTTCTTGCAGTGTTGGTGAATGATTTCAACATTAGTGTTATACTAGCCTTATAAAGTGAGAAAGAATAATGCCTTTTGTTATTGTCATTGCTGTTGTTATCTGGAACAGTTTAAGTTAAGAATTGTCCTTGAATGTTTGGTAGAACGCACCTGTAAATCCATCCAGGTCTGGTATATTTTTTTGTGTGAAAATTTTAAACCACATTACATTTCTATAATAATTAGGGTATTCTCCAGATTTTTAATTTCTTCTTGAGTCAATTCTTATAAATTTCTTTTTTTCTGATAATTTATTTCATCTTAGTTTTCAAAGTTTTTATAATATTATCTTATTATATTTTTAATATTTAAAGCATTTGTATTTATGTTCCCTTCTCATTTATTTGACTGTTGTTTATTTGTGTATTCTTTCTGTTTTTCTTATTAATCATGCCAGAGATTTGTCCATTTTTTATTCTTTTAAAGAACCAGCTTACATATTTTGTTCTCTTGCTTATTCATTTGTTTTTATATTTAATATTTCTCTGCCTCCATTTTCTTTGGGTTTACTCTGTTCTTATTTTTCTTGCTCCTTAAGTTGGATGCTAAGCTCAGTACTTCTGAAGTTTTCTTTGTTTCTATTAATAATGTATGAATTTAAGGCTGTAGTTTCAATATGTAGTATGTTCATTATTTTAAGTTCTAAATATATTCTAATTTACACTATGATTCATTCCATTATTTCTTCTTTGATGCATGGATTATTTAGAAGGTCTTTTTGGTTTTTATTCCTGAAAGTGTGGGGATTTTCTGGTTAGTTATCTATCTTTGATTTCTAGTGTAATTCCATTGCCATCAGAGAATATATTCTATATGATTTCAGTCTTTCAAATTTATTGTGCCTTACTCTTTGGCCTTACATGTATTCAGTTTTTTGTATATGATCCATGTGTGCTTGAAAAGAATGTGCATTCTGTAATTACTGAGTGCAGTATTCTATAGATGTATTCATTGGATAAAGCTTGATTATTGTATTATTCAAATATTCTATATGCTTACTAATTGCTATGTATTTGATCTGTTAAATATTGATCTGGGTGCTTTAAAAGTTTTTCTTTTTTTTGTTAAAGATCTTGTAAATTTTTCTTTGATCTGTCAAGCTTTGCTTTGTATGTTTTAAAGCCATGTTATTTGGTATATTTTCCAGATGAATTGAATCTTTTATCATTATGCAGCAACCTACCACATCTCTGTCAATACTTTTTACTTTCAAGTCTGTTTTGTCTGATATTAGTAAGGATACCTTTCAACCTTTCCGTGTCCTTATATTTTATGTGTTTCTCTGGTCTATGTAGCTATTTTTCTGTTTTTTTAATGGTATATCTTAACTAGATCATTTTAGTCAATTTATATTAATTTTGATTACTAATATTTTTATTTCTATCATTTTATTCTGTCCCTTTTCTGTCTTGCTCTTTATATTCTTTTTACCTTACTTTGAATAGTCTGGGTTTCCAGTTCATGCAGGTATCTCCTATTAGGCTCCTTGTTTGTAGCCCCAAGCTGTATTTTCTATCCTTGATGCCCATCCATCAAAATGGAAACTCAGGTTTCCTAGGAAAAGGTAAAGCTCCCTTTGGCATTTGTTTGCCTTCCAGGAGTCCCAACATTCACTTTGTTTTTGGCATCAGAGGATTCTTTAGTTTCTTGCCTGTTCAGCAATGGTAAGGTTATTCAGGGTATCTAACCCACCGTATTGCTAGAAGCAGAAGTTTATGTCACATTTACCTTTAATGACCAAATTATGGTTGCTAAAACTATATCCAGTCTTAGAGCTGGCAATTAGTCTCTCTCTCACAGTATCTTCACGTAGGAGCCCCAGAGGGCAACCTACATGTGCCGGCTGCCGTCACTCTGTAGCCTGTCTTCCTCTCCAACTCCAGTCCCACTGGTGAGGGTCCCCTGCCCACAAAGCCACTGATGAGTTCTTGCTACAGCCCCGCCTGAGGCCTCCACAGCTTGGGCCTTGGATGTGATGCACACACTACTGGGTCCTGGGAAGAGAGAATTATGGTCTCCTCCTCACTCCCTGCCACACTTTGCCTCTTCGGCACTGTAGCAACTCTGCTTGGCCCACAATCTCACAAAGGTGAGGGGTGGTCACAAACTCACTGCCTGCAGTGACCAGGCAGGGAACATATACAAGTGAAGAATGGAGGGCCCAGACTTCCTTGGTGGCGCAGAGGTTAAGAAGCCGCCTGCAATGCGGGGGACGCAGGTTCAAGCCCTGGTCTGGGAAGATCCCACATGCCGCGGAGCAACTAAGCCCGTGCACCACAACGACTGAGTCTGCGCTCTAGAGCCTGCGAGCCACAACTACTGAAGCCCACGCGCCTAGAGCCCGTGCTCCGCAGCAAGAGAAGCCACCGCAATGAGAAGCCTGCGCACCGCAGCGAAGAGCAGCCCCCCGCTCACTGCAACTAGAGAAAGCTTGTGCGCAGCAACGGAGACCCAACACAGCCAAAAATAAATTTAAAAAAAAAGGAAAGAATGGGGGGCCCTTGCCCCTCCTGAAAGAGCAGCCCCCCGCTCACTGCAACTAGAGAAAGCTTGTGCGCAGCAACGGAGACCCAACACAGCCAAAAATAAATTTAAAAAAAAAGGAAAGAATGGGGGGCCCTTGACCCTCCTGAAGAGCAGTCTCCACTACCCAGGCCAACTGTGGATCCATGGGAACTCTGGCTTCCTCCTTCTAAGTCTTTGAATTTTCAAGAGAAAGCAAAAGTCTGTATTTTAAAGAATTAACCAGATTTGAAAAAAAAAAAGCGTTTTCACTTAAAAAACCTGCACAGGCCAAACAAACAAGTCTGTAGACAGTGTGAGGTTCACAGCTACACCATTTCTGTCAACTGTTGTAAACAGATCCTAGAGCACGGGGAAGGGGGAATGGCTGAGGGCAGGGAGGGGGAAGCAGCTCCTATACCAGCAGGGTCTGGGGACCCAGCACAGGCAATCAGAAGTGCTCTGGTGTGCACTGGTGTACTTTTAGGAGAGACTAATGCAGAAATGCTTGAAATGCCTCAGAAATGTTCATGGTGAGGAAAAGCTATGTAAAATTTTGATCTTGTGCCTCCTCTTTGTATTTGAAATTTTAAAAATGGTTTTCACTCCTAGAAAACTTATTTCGATGGCCCAGATTACTTCGTGTTTGTCATTTCCCACCAGATCTTAGAGAAATCACTCCTGGGAGGGGACACATTTAGTAGTGTGCAGATTCCTGGTGACCACTCAGAAGAATCCCGCCTTATCTTCCGCAGACTGAGTTGCTTGTCTGGCCCATGAATGTGTGGGCCTGCCAGCTGCCTGAATCTGGGGAGGAGCCCTTTTCACATCTTGCTCATATCCCGTCACTGGGTTTGAATGGCATGACATACCATCTTGAATGGTATGTTTTTCTGCCCTTGAGTGCAGAAAAACAAAACGGGGAGGCTGTCTCCCTTAGCAACAAGAGACTCTCACAGAATTTCCCAGTGCGGGAGAAAGTTGGGTTAAAAATAGTGAGATATAAAGGGTCGATGGCCCAGATTACTTCGTGTTTGTCATTTCCCACCAGATCTTAGAGAAATCACTCCTGGGAGGGGACACATTTAGTAGTGTGCAGATTCCTGGTGACCACTCAGAAGAATCCCGCCTTATCTTCCGCAGACTGAGTTGCTTGTCTGGCCCATGAATGTGTGGGCCTGCCAGCTGCCTGAATCTGGGGAGGAGCCCTTTTCACATCTTGCTCATATCCCGTCACTGGGTTTGAATGGCATGACATACCATCTTGAATGGTATGTTTTTCTGCTCTTGAGTGCAGAAAAACAAAACGGGGAGGCTGTCTCCCTTAGCAACAAGAGACTCTCACACAGAATTTCCCAGTGCGGGAGAAAGTTGGGTTAAAAATAGTGAGATATAAAGGGCTTCCTTGGTGGCGCAGTGGTTGAGAGTCCGCCTGCCGATGCAGGGGACGCGGGTTCGTGCCCTGGTCTAGGAGGATCCCACTTGCCGCGGAGCGGCTGGGCCCCGTGAGCCATGGCCGCTGGGCCTGCGTGTCTGGAGCCTGCGCTCCACAGCGGGAGAGGCCACAACGGTGAGAGGCCCGCGTAACGCAAAAAAAAAAAAAAATAGTGAGATAGGGCTTCCCTGGTGGCGCAGCGGTTGAGAATCTGCCTGCTAATGCAGGGGACACGGGTTCAAGCCCTGGTCTGGGAGGATCCCACATGCCGCGGAGCAACTAGGCCCGTGAGCCACAACTACTGAGCCTGCGCGTCTGGAGCCTGCGCTCCGCAACAAGAGAGGCCGCGATAGTGAGAGGTCCACGTACCGCGATGGAGAGTGGCCCCCGCTTGACACAACTAGAGAAAGCCCTCGCACAGAAACGAAGACCCAACACAGCAAAAATAAATAAATTAATAAACTCCTACCACCACCCCCCCGCAAAAAAAATAGTGAGATACACCTATCCATGGGCCTATCTCAGTTTGAAGTGTCTACCTCTGGTCATTGACATACATTTAAGGACTACGTGCACAGGACTTCCCTGGCGGTCCAGTGGTTAAGACTCCGCCTTCCAATGCAAGGGGGGCAAGTTTGATCCCTGGCTGGGAAGGTAAGATCCCACATGCCTTGTGGCCAAAAAACCAAAACAGAAGCAATATTGTAACAAATTCGATAAAGACCTTAAAAATGGTCTACATCCAAAAAAAAAATTTTTTAAACAAATTAAATTAAAAAAAAAAAGAACTACGTTCACTTCATTTGTTTTCAATCACCTAATCTAGGATACTTTCATTGTCTCTTAAGTTCACTCGATTTCTTCCTTAGCTTGAAGACCAGCCTAGAGGGAAGTTCTTACCTGTCTTAGTGACTTCATAGGCCAATCCGTATCTGGGTCCCTTTCCTTTTCCCTCAGTCTGCTCCTCCCTTATAAGAAAATATGTGGTAGTCAAAATGGCAGGAGCCTGACAGACCTGATATTCCAACACTGGCTCAGTAACTTGCTGGTTATCTAGCTCTGACCTTGGATGAGTTACCCCGTCAAGGGCTTATAGCTGCCCTATGGCATCAACCAAATACCAGGCCTCCTGTGGGCAGCTTCAGGAGCATGCACATAGGGTAGAGAGGGAAAAAGTGTCCTCCTAGCCAGCAGTTCCAATTAAATCAACCCTAGCAACCCGTAGAATGATAACATGTCCACATATCCCATAAGTTATTTAACAGAGTCAATTTTACTCATCTGTAAAATGGGGCAATATTTTCAGGAAGGGCAAAGTGCCTGCTTCCATATTCCTGAGTTTCCTCCTTTCTCTCTCCTTCCTTCTCCCCAGGACCTGTACTTCTATTAAAATACTCAGTACTCTAAGCCTGGAGATACCGAATACATTTTTTAAGTGTGTATGTCAAGAGGCTGTGAAAGCTTTGATACACAAATCAATGTGTATTTACCTCCCCCCTCACCCAGTCTGTTAGATAAAGTGGCTCCTTTTCAAAACACAAATCTGGTCTACCTGCCTATTGCTTACAACCCTTCAGCGGCACCCCATTTCTTTCAGGGTAAAGAGCAGACCCGTCGCCAGGCTTGTCCGTGCCCTGCATGTTCCGGCCCTGCCTCCCTCCCCAAGCTCAGCTCACCCGGGCTCCCCTGCTTTCCATGAAACTGGCAACCGGGCTCTCTCAGTCTCTGATAGTTCACGTGCTTTCCTCCCTCTTCACCCGGTTACCTCCTCCTTGTACCCCTCACTCCAGCGCGAGCATCTCGTCCCCAGAGAAGGCTTCTCTTCTCCCCTCTCCAGTCAGGTCACATCCGCCTGTCACAGGCTCTCACGTCTGCTTGATAGCGTCTTTCACGGTGCTCGTTTTACATTCATGTGTGTGATTATGTTACGAAGCCCGTCTCTGCAGAGTGGAAGCTCTGCGCGAGCGGGAACCATGTTGCTGTGTGCTTCCCACATTGTACCCCTGTGCCCTGTGCTGTGCCTGACACATGGTGGGTGCTCAGTGAATATGTACTGCTGAATGAATGCATGAAAAGAAGCCTTTGGTGTGCAGAACACGACAGGTAGGCTCACTAAGTACCTGGCCACAAAGGCTCCTGATGAACCAGGACGTGGGATTTCATAGATAACTAAGTGTATGAATACAAGGGACAAATTCAGTCTAACTCACGGTGAGCTTTGTATGCCCTAGTGCCTCACTGTAAATGCACCATCCTTTTTGGGCTCTGTTTAATTATTATAGATTTTTGCAGCGTCAGCGAGATAGTGTATGTAAAACCTTACTGGGCCTAACATTTTTTTCAATGCCTTTAATCTTTAAACTATATTACAGTTCACACCTTGTTTTCCTCATCTGTAAAGTCCCTGTCACCAAATGTGAATGACAAGGTAAGGGCGCAAAATAAAGTCAAAGAAGGTCAAACAGGAAATAATGAAGAACTTCAAAAGCATGAGGTATGCAAAACATGGCAGAATAAAGGGTTACAAGACAGGTGTGCTGGAGCCTATTAGAAAAGGTCCACAGGGGAGCAGTGCAATTGGTCGAATGATAGGAAAACCAGAGCTTAGCAGAATATTCAAACCCTGCAGAGCTGAGTCCCATGAGGTCAATGCAGATAAATGAGGTAAGGAGTTGATAAAATCGAAAGCATGAGAGAAGAGAGCTAACAAATGCTTAAGAGAGGAATAAAGCAGTCCAGCTGGAGGAGCAAAGCAATTGTCTGGGCTCGGGTAGATCATTTCAGGGACCCTGCACTGCAGAGATCACCTACCCAATATTTCATCACCTCTGGTCGCTGACACTCAGTAAACACAGAAAGTGTATCCCTGCGTAAAGCGTGAGCCTTTACATGTCATCACAGCCCGTGTCACTCAGCCACCCATTGTCTCTCAGCCATCACTGAATCACCCTTCAGACCATCTGCAAATGTGAGGTTTTTCCTTTATTGCTTGATTCTGCTCCGTGCCTTTTATGAAGGAAAAGAAAAACCTCTCACACAGATCAAATCCATTACCTTTCTCTTTTCAGTCTGACCTGTGAACACTGTGTTAAAGGTGCTACACAAGTTCCTTTCAGGAATGAGGGAGAGCATTGCCTTGATTAGAGAAGGAAGGGAGCCGTAGGCAGCGGAGATGGCTCACTGGCGCTAGACTCCATTGTCAATTATTCAAGGTTCATTATCCCACGGGGCGGGGGGAGGGCTCCATTTCTCTGCTCTGTTTCTTCTTCTATTGGATGCCCAACTTTGAACCATTTCAAAAGCAGCTTCCCATGAGGGCTCGTTAAAGGTTTGGTAAGGAATCAAAGGGTTAGTGTTAGGATTGCACCTTGGTGGGGAAAGACACAGAAGAAACTGAATAAATTAGAAGTGAGGAGAATCTTTGCATTTTAATTATTCATCTTTTTTTTTTTTTTTTTTTTTTGTCTATGGAGAAGAATGAGAACATTTACAAACCACTGCTGTGGTCTGACAAACACATTTTATTTGCCTCTTCAATGAGGAGAGGATCTGTGAGAATAGTTTCCTCTTTTATACTAAGCCATCACTTCTGTCTTTATCTGAGAATAAATCAAGATTTCTTTCCTCTTCATTTTTACGAAATGTCTTCCCAGTGTTCATGCAAATTGGCGGTCTGCCTGAAGTTCTTTGTCATCCTATCTCTCCCCCAGACCTAAAGCTCTTCTGCTGGGTGGATAGAGAGTCACTGGGTTTGCTCTGTCTACCATTCCACTTCTCAGTTTTAATCAGAAAAATGGGCGTGAAATACATCTTGATCGTGATTCACATAGGATTTTGTTTGCACAGCAGAGCAATTCAGAAGCTATCAAGAGCCAGGTGTTCTATTCTTCAAATGTGATTCCAGGCCATTCACGTTTCTTCTCTGAGGTGCCCCGGTATGTCACCCCTTTGGCAAAACAGCATCCTCAAACCACAGCCCGTTCTTTCCCTGGGGCTGCTTCCTGGCACCTGCGCTATTGAACAAAGAAATGGCCTCTGTTCCTGCCTGCGGAACATTGCTGCCTCCTTCTCTGGGATGAAAAGATCGTTACTGTGTCTGACTCCTGGCTGGTTGAACTTGACAAGATACTTGTTTTCCAAGAAGTACTTCTTCTCTATATTGGGATCCACTACCTCTTGACCCTGTATAAAACAGCACAATCTGCAAGGCAGTCTTGTCTTATTGTTGGCTAACTTGGGGAGGTGTGGACTGACATCCCTTCTAAATGCCTAACCTGAATTTCCAGCTGCCCATTGGACGTGCAAGGCACTCATTTTCCATTTCAAACGAGCCAGCATTTCTTGACATGATGCCATCTTAGTGTCTCACGTCTTTGTGTAATTATCTGCCAAAAGGATGACTATACCACTAGGACACTGTCTGCAATATTAGTCTCTTGCAGGAAGAAAAGGAGACTTCTCAACCTCTTAGCATGACTTTGCTTTGTAGGAGACCTTGAGAGCAGAATGATTGATCCCAGAAAGGAAAGTTAAGGTCAAATGTAAGGAAGCAAAGAGAAGTAATGTTAATGAATATTGAATATTGGGTCATTTAAAAATATTGCCTTCCTAGCTCCAAAGAGAAAGGGCAAGGAAAACTGGGAGGTGTATCTGCTAGCAAAGGGAATTGGGGAGCAAACTGCTGAGTCACTGCTTGGAATTAGCTACTTAACTCAGGAGTAGGCTGTGTCTCAAGCAGGGCATGGCCTGAAGGAAGCCAGGACACACAGCCTCAATCTTTGTCTTTCTGGAAATGGACATCTACATTAAGGAAACTCAAGTCAGATGCCAAATTCTGTGTTCTCTTCTTTCATTTCACTGCCACTGTCACAATACACACCCTCATCTTTGTTAGCCTGAACTATTCCAGTATGTAGATGGGTCCCACTTGTCTCTAATTTCTCCCGTTCATGCTCCATACTGCCACTCAAATTATATTCCTGAACTGCAGGTGTAATCAAATATCTTGTCTCCTCAAATATCTTGTTTTCAGTAACTTCCCTTTGTTTGCAGGGTTAGATCTAAGTGTGTTAAAATTTTTTGTTTTTTGTTTTTAATTGTTTTGTGTATGGTCTCTCTCTCTCTCTCGCTCTCTTTTTTTTTTTTGGAAGGTCTTCTACAGTCTGGCTTAATACAGTTTTCCTTCTTTACAAGCTACTCTATCCCCCCAATTTATACTCCAGCCATTGCTAGTTCTAGGACACACAGTGGCATTTCACACTTCCATGTCTTTCCTCATCCTTCTCTCCCCAAGTGGAATTTCCTCTCTGTCCGTGTCTATCCTTAAAACCCTACTCATCTTTCAGGAACCAGTTCATGAAGGCTTCACCAAGTCCTACCTCTCTCCCACTCCCACCCCTATATTCAGATAAAGTACTCCCATCACACACTTTTGAATATATTTTTTTATTATGAAATATTGTAAAGTAGAAAAGAGATTACAGAATATATATGTGCAGTTTAAACAACAATGATAAAATAAGTACCCACAAACCACTACCCAGCTTAAGAAATAGAGCAATGCCAATATATTTAAAGCCTTCTCTATCTCCTCTCCCTCCATTCTTCTCTCTGCCTCAGGTAACCCCTCTCCTGAAATCTGTGTTTATCATTCCTTTGCTTTTCTTTATAGTTTACCACATGTGGATATACCCCTCAACAATATACTGTTTCATTTCACATGTTTTTGAACTTTACCAACATAGAATTATATTTTTTTAATATTTTCTTGACTTTTTTGGCTCAACATAGTTTGTGAATGTCACCCATGTTAATGTGTATTATTGTAGTTTATTTTCACTACTGCCTGGTTTCGTATAATATGAATATGAATTTATTTATCTATTCCCTGTTGATGGGCATTAGGGTGGTTTCCAATTTCTTAGTATTAGAAACATCACCATTATGAACATTTCATTTAAAGGTCTCCTGGTACACATGTGCGACATTGTCTCTCAGGAAAAATTCCTGAATCTACTCCTAGGAGTAGATTTGCAAAGTCCTGGGATCTGGGCAACTTCAAATTGACTAAATAATGCCAGAAAAATTTCCGAAGTGTTTGTACTAATATAGTTACTCCTACATACAGTATATGATCTGTTGCTTTATATCCTTGTGAAAATTAGATATAAAATCAAAATTAAATTTCTGTTAGTGTAGTAGATGCGAAATGCTACATCGTTATGGTTTTAATTTTCATCCAGAGTACTAATGAACATCTTTTTATGTGTCTGAGTTATTCATTTTCCTCTTCTGTGATATGTGTGTTGATGTCTCTTGCCCACATTTCTATTGTTATTGTTGTCTTTCCCTTATTGATTTTTATACATGATGGATATTGTATTTTTGTTGGTTACATGCATTGCATATATCTTTTCCCAGTTTGTGGCAGCTCTCTCTCCTTTATGACCCCTTTTGATGAAATCAGATTCTTAAATTTTGCATAATCAAATATATCAATATTCTGTATTATTTGCATTTTGGTGATTTAAGACACCCTTTCCTATCTTACGGTCATATTTTTTCTAGAGGTTTTAAAGTTGGACCCTTCACGGTTAAATCCACAACCCCTTAGGAATTGGTTTTTGTATACGGTATGAGGTAGAGATTCATCCTAAAAGATGTTTAACCACAGCACTTTGTTCATTTCCGTGTGTAGTTTAATTTAGTATGTTAGATTGTAAACACCTTGGGGTGTGATATTTTATCATAATCATCTCTGTATCCTCCACTGTCTTAGCGCAACACTTCCTCCCTAGTGGGTACTCAGGAGGGTCAGAATATCATGGCCATTGGACACCTCCCAGCGCCCCTGACCTTACACTGTGCTTCTGATAACACTGGAAAGAAAGCCCTGTAGCAAGGAGCACAATGGCTTTTTTCTCCATTTTATAGGATACTTCCCCTTCCCCATCCCATCCTCTGCAGATGTTCTCATACGCGATTCCCCTGCTCTGGTCTTCATATGCACAGCCAGAGACTGGAACTCGTAGATATCAGGGAACACAGTCGATGGCCAGCCAGTTTTGTTTTGGCCCACAATAGCCTAATAGTGCACCTTCCAGAAGTATTGTAGGAAGTCAGGGACAGGCCTCCTTCCACAGTATGGAACTGATCACAGCCTGCATTCAGATAATCCAGCATGGCTCAGACATCATAAATCGTGGAGAAGTATCTGTTGTGTTCTGGGGTGCCAGTTTCCTTAACCACAGACTGGCAGTAAAATGAAAATTTCAATGGATTCGCTTTGCTTTTCAACCACCGGAGTGAGTTAAGATGGCACTAAATACAGGTATAAAGTTCTTTTCTGAATCATGCAAGCATGAAAGGGAAATACTTCAGTTACCAGCCTCAATATATTCATATGTGCTTATTCCATGCTTTCAATTCTGACCAATTGAGGATGTATTTATTCAGTATTTCCCAGGATAAACATTTCTAGAACATGCAGAGAAACACTGGGGAGCGCTGTGGGTGGCAGAGTAGCATAAGGGAAAGAGCCTGGATTTGGGCAGATCCCAGCTTAGTCACTTACTAGCTGAGTAACCTCAACTTCCTCATCACAAAATGGAGATCAAGACGTACCTACGAGGGAAGAGATATGGGAACATATGTATATGTATAACTGATTCACTTTGTTGTAAAGCAGAAGCTAACACACCATTGTAAAACAGTTATACTCCAATAAAGATGTTAAAAAAAAAGACATACCTACCTTGAAGAGTTTTAAAAATAATTAAATGAGATAATTAATGTAAGTGCACAACACTGCCTGGTGTGTTCTCGGTCATCAATAAATGATTTAAGGATGATGAGGAAAGAGAGAGGAAGAGGAATATGATTGATTTTGATGACATGACCCAATCCCCGTTCTTTGGAAATACATACTTTATGACAACTACATGGATCAATAACTCAGAAACAAAGTTGGATGCAATAAGAGCTGTAATTATCATAACAATATTTTCCAAGCCAAAAATTGAAGTGTGATCTGACAAATAAATGAATCCAAGAGCATATTGGGATCTAATATTAGAAATCAGGAATGTTTCAGAATATCTGAGACTAGCAGTCCCTATAGCTATAATAGAAGCACCGATCGTTTGCCATAAGGAAGATTAGTTTTGTCTTGGAGAGAGTTCTTAGAGAAGATGATATGTGAGTGGGGTCCTGATGTACTTTCAACAGGTTGCTATCAGGAAAGAGAGGAAGAATTTCAGTTAGCAAAGGGTGTATCGTGGAACAGGATGGAAGACATTGCCCTATGTCCCAGATGCCTTTTTATCATATAGAAAAGATCGTAGATAATCCTCAGGACTCCAAAGACTCCCCTAGGGTAGGAATGGAAGCTGTGAAAATAGATGGTGATAAAGTGAGCAGGAACCTGAGTACTACCTCATACCCACACCTCTGTTTCAGTCAAAGCAGCTTTGCTTTTTTTAAAAAATTTTGTTGATTTACAGTGTTATGTTAGTTTCAGGTGTACAGCAAAGTGATTCAGTTATACATATACATATATCCATTCTTTTTGAGATTCTTTATTCATATAGGTTATTATAGAATACTGAGTAGAGTTCCCTGTGCTGTATAGTAGGTCCTTGTTGGTTATCTATTTTATATGTAGTAGTGCGTGTATGTAAATCCCAAGCTCCTAATTTATCCCTCCCCGCCACATTTCCCCTTTGGTAACCATGTTTGTTTTCAAAAATCTGTGAATCTGTTTCTGGATCATCTCCCGGTCCATCCATGTTGCTGCAAATGGCATTATTTCATTCTTTTTTGTGGCTGAGTAATATTCCATTGTATATATGTACCGCATCTTCTTTATCCATTCCTCTTTATCCATTCCTAAATGTCGATGGACATTTAGGTGGCTTCCATGTCTTAGCTATTGTAAATAGTGCTGCAGTGAACATTGGGGTGCATGTATCTTTTCGAATTATGGTATTCTCTGGATATATGCCCAGGAGTGGGATTGCTGGATCACATGGTAGTTCTATTTTTAGTTTTTTAAGGAACCTCCATACTGTTCTCCACAGTGGTTGTACCAATTTACATTCCCACCAACAGTGCAAGAGAGTTCCCTTTTCTCCACACCCGCCCCAGCATTTATTGTTTGTAGACTTTTTGATGATGGCCATTCTGACTAGTATGAGATGATACCTCATTTTAGTTTTGGTTTGCATTTCTCTTATAATTAGTGATGTTGAACATCTTTTCATGTGCAAAGCAACTTTGCTTTTATGTATCATTCATTGCCTTTCTCAACTAAAATTTCATTTCTTAAAGACTTTCCATTGCTTACTGAAAGGGAAAAAAAACCATATTATTGGGTAGGTATGCTTAGCCCTTGCCTTGTATTCTATGACTAATCCATGTGGTTCATTTGGTGATCCTATGATAACTTTTGTTTTAGTTACTTGTCTTGCAAAATTGTCTGAGTCCTACTTGGGATAGAGGTCAACAGTGTTGTGGATGTCATTCAGGTCTGGGACCAAACTTTGTTTTAAAATGATGGGGGGGGCTTCCCTGGTGGCGCAGTGGTTGAGAGTCCACCTGCCGATGCAGGGGACGCGGGTTCGTGCCCCGGTCCGGGAGGATCCCACATGCCACGGAGCGGCTGGGCCCGTGAGCCATGGCCGCTGAGCCTGCGCGTCCGGAGCCTGTGCTCTGCTACGGGAGAGGCCACAACAGTGAGAGGCCCGTGTACCGCAGAAAAATAAATAAATAAATTAAATTAAATTAAATTAAATAAGGGGGCCCAAGGAGGATGTGGGGCAAGCACAACCCAGCGCTGAATGCAGGGCTGTGTGATTCAGATTGTGGTTCAGACTCTTTTGTGGGGAAAAGAAGCCCTTCTGAATGTCTACTAGGAGTTGAGATAGCGACCTTGAACAGTAGAGCACTGGTGGGAAACTTACACAATACAACATGGCACCCTCCCAGCCTGGCCCTAGAGGGATGTACTGAATAGACAGGCTCCTTTGGGATAGGTATGTCTCATGTCTGAGCTCCTTAAATTTCCAAAGGTAAATTAGAGAAGCCTCTGGAGGAAAAAAAGCAACTCAGATGTGTCATATGGGAAACTACACAGAATGTCATCATCTAAGAATGTTGTCACTGTAAGAAGAGTATAGGAATCAATGAATCACAGAGTTTTTGAACTCTTGGTTGTTTGTATCCCCGCTCATTTGTGCTGGCCTTTTAAAATTGGCCACACTATTATCACTGGCACATCAAAGTGTCTTGGAATGAAATCAATCCATTGTAAATGTTCCATTTAGCTCCCAGGTATCCAAATGGCAATAAAACTTACATTTAGAAAAGGTAAACTAAATAGAAAATAGAAATACATTGGAAATGCCCAAGAGAACGTGGCCATAGTTAGAGAAACGGGACAAAAAAGGTGTGGGATAGCTTTCTGTGCTAACAAAGATACTGCTTCTTGATGCAGCAAGGAGGCTTATGGAATAAGAGCTTACAGAAGCTCATACTTTATATGGTTCTGTATAGATCATAATAATAGATGACATAAATGCTCTTCTATTAGAGAGGCAAAACTCTATCTTTTTAGTGACATAGTATTGCTTTCAAAAATTGTTGAGAATATCTAATTTTGAAAAGGGAAAGATTGGCCTTAAGAAGTTTCCTAGGTAATTCTGATGCATACGTCTGGGTAAAACCTACTTTTGAATAGGCTAGAATAGGCAATTGAGCATTAAGTGAGCCACTATTGTAAAATATACAATGTAAGGCCAAGAAAATGGTTAATCCTTTATAACTCAGTTGTTTCCTAAATATTTCACTAAGAAAATTACAGGATGGTTTAAATAATTCAACTTTTATCTATATGATTCTTTCAAAAAATACTTTTTATGTCCTGAAGACCTCTTAAAACTGCTCTGGGTTAACTTCTAATAAAACCTTTGTCTGCAAATTATAATTAAAATATTTGAGTTAGTAATTGGTTCTTAATGCATTTCATGATACTTCACAAGTGCAGTGGCAAGATTAAGTGTAGGTATTATTCTTAAACCTGAAATTCTGATAATTATTCACTGTATGTAACCTAAAGATGTTAGAAATCATTTGTATTTGAAAATAAGGGTAGGTGTAAGACTCTAAAAACCTCCAGTCTTATAAGATTTCAAGATTTATGTATAGGGCTATTGGAATCAAAACAATGGGAATGCTGGCACTGAAGAGGCCAAGTTAACCAAAGGACACTGTGGGAAGCTCAGAGGACCAACAGAGATGGAGACTTGTATTTGGTTGAGGCAGCATTGCAAACGGGATGAAGGACAGATTCTTGATAACCAGTGCTAGGACAAATGGTTATCCATACAGGTAAAAATAAATCTCTACTTCATACCATATGCAAAAATCAACGCCTGGTAGATTAAAGATTGAATGTGAAAAGCAAGCTACAAAAACCTTTAGAGGAAAATATACGTATTTCATTCTGGCTTGAAAAGGATTTTTTAAACAAATCACGAAATGCTCAAACCACCGTAAAGGAATAGTACTGATAAATGTGGTTCCATTAAAATTTAAGCATCTCTATGACAGAACACCATGAACCAAGTGAAAAGACAAGCCTCGCATTAAGGGAATGTATTTGCAACACATAAAACAGACAAAAGCATGCTATCCTGAACATATACATAATATAGAGCTTTTATGATTAATAACACAAAGACAATCCAATGCAAAAAAATGGACCATGTACATGATGAAGAAATTTATGACAGAAGAAATCCAAATGGCTAATAAACATCTGCAAAGATGTTCAACATCAGGAAAAAGCAAATTAAAGCAATAAGAGCATTTTCTTTCCATCAGATTGGCAAATGTTGAAAAGTCTGGCAATTCCAAACATTGGCAAGGATGTAGGGAACCGGGGACTCTTATTCACTACTGGTGTTAAAGTAAATTGGTGCTGCCACTTTGGAGAGCAATTTGGCAACATCAAATTTGTTTGAAGGTGCACATATACCCTCCAAATCAGCACTCCACTGATCTCTGTGTGTACCCTGTTCTTGCTCATATACACCGGGAGGCACTTACATTTACAGTTACATTTATTGCAGCGTGGTTTTTAATTGCAAGCACCGGGGGCAGTTGGGGGGAAGAAATCCTAAATGTGCATCAATAGAACAACAATGACAAAATGAACTAAAGAATGTTTCTCTAGGGGCTTCCTTGGTGGCGCAGTGATTGAGGGTCCGCCTGCCGATGCGGGGGACGCGGGCTCGTGCCCCGGTCCGGGAGGATCCCGCGTGCCGCGGAGCGGATGGGCCCGTGAGCCATGGCCGCTGAGCCTGCGCGTCCGGAGCCTGTGCTCCGCGGCGGGAGAGGCCACAATAGCGAGAGGCCCGCGTACCGCAAAAAAAAAAAAAAAAAAAAAATGTTTCTCTAAAGGAGTGTTATATAGCAGTTAAAATGAATGAACTATATCCAGTACATGAGTAAATTTCAACAACATAATGGTGAGTAAAAAACCAAGGTACAGTCACATATGTAATGATGTTTATGTAAACTAAACATTTGCAATATTATATATTATTTGTGGATATATACATATGAAGTAAAAGTCATAAAAACCAAAAAAAGAAGAACAAGCATCAACTACAGAATAGTGGTTACCTTTATGGCGAGGAGAATGAATTCAGAAGTCATGCAGGGAACTCCAACTCTATCCATAAGGGTTTCTTTTTTATGCCAAAGAGTTTGAAGCAAATGTCACACAATATTAACTTAATTAAAATCTGGGTGGTGAGTACAAGGATGGAAATTTTATTGCTCTCAACTTTTAAAGGTTTTAAAATAGTATGTAATTAAATACAAACAAAAGAAAATTTTTATAATAGATTCATTAATCGGAGAGGATTCTCAAAAAGTCAAGTGGGAACTGCTGCTTACCCACAGATCTGTTAGTGTAAAAGTCATCCAAGACAAGTAGTTTTCTTTCCTAAATTTAAAGGTCCATCGGTGGGCAAACTTTTTGTATAAAGGGCCAGGGAGTAAGTATTTTGGGCCTTGTGGACCATATAGTCTCTGACACAACTACTCAACTCTACCATATTAGTACCAAAACAACCATAGATAATATGTATCTGAATGAATATGACTGTGTTCCAATAAAATGTTACTTTAAACAAAAAAGCAGGTTTCCCTGGTGGCGCAGTGGTTGAGAGTCCGCCTGCCGATGCAGGGGAC
>NC_041218.1:87918274-87931285 GCF_002837175.3 Physeter macrocephalus
AGGGGACACGGGTTCGTGCCCCGGTCCGGGAGGATCCCGCGTGCCGCGGAGCGGCTGGGCCCGTGAGCCATGGCCACTGAGCCTGCGCGTCCGGAGCCTGTGCTCCGCAACGGGAGAGGCCACAACAGTGAGAGGCCCGCGTACCGCAAAAAAAAAAAAAAAAAAAAAAAGCAGTGGGCTGGATTTGACCAGAGGGCCATAGTTTACCAACCCCTACTGTAAACCCATAGAGCCCAAAATTCCAAACGTTACCTTTTAGTCCAGAATATAACCCCAGTCTTTAGTATTTTATATATTCAAGTTTAAAGTGAGTTTGAAAGTCTCGTATTGAATAAAATTTAACTGAACTAACATTTATTGAATGCTTACCATGGCTCAGGCACTGTACTAAGTTTGCATGCATTTCTTATATGAACTTCTCAACATGGCATCATGAGATAGACACCATCATTGTCCCCATTTTCAGATGAGGAAACTGGGACTTATAGACGTTAAATGACTTGTCTAACATCTCTGAGTTAATTAGTGATGTTAGTCCTAAGACACAAACCCAGGGCTCCTAGTCCCTCCGAAGCCCATGCTGTTAATCACATTGCTACACTATCTCCCTCTCCAGTGTCCATCATGCCTTCACAACATAAATTATCAAACGTAAACAATCACAATTTAAAAATCAAAACATTGTGTTAGAATAAAACCTGGCATGTTAAAGTCTAACAATAGATAGATATTATGCACATTTTAGTCAGTGACCCATTTCTTTTAGAAACTCTTGTCTAATAAGGACTTAAAAAAGAAATGAAAATGAGGTCACTTTTCAATTATCCAGAGTGAAGATGAGTAAGTAAAATTAATAGTCCACAAGCTCCATTCAGCTCCCTATTTTTATTCTGTCATTCCTCTCTGTGTCGTATGATGTAAGATCCTAGCTGGGATCTCTCCAATGATCTAGAAAGTGGTGACTCAGGCCGCAGCTGAGGATAAAAGACTAAGTTCCCTACATTCCATTTAGAGAATCACCAACAGTGATTGGTGGGGCCTGCTGTGGGAGCTGCTGTTTCACAGAACCAGCCCTACTGATTTGTCCTTCCTTACACTCTCCAAATGCAGAGTAGAAACAAGAGCTCTCATTGGGAAAAAAAGAGTCTGTGAGGCATTAATCATCCCTTCTCCCTACCCAGCCCTACCCCCCCTCCCCCCGCCATGAGAGAAAGAGGTATTAGACTTGTCCTGTCGCCCTCCTTCATGATTGGGGATGCTTGAACCATCTTTGCCCTCTACCCCATGAGAGACCCATGACTGTTTCTTACTCTAAAGTGGCTGAGCTGTTGAATCGGTAGAGACCTGATAAGCTGGAGAAGGGAGAAAAAGACAGAGGAAAGCTGAAAAGTAAAGAGAGGGAGTTCTGGGTGAGCCTGCACTCCCACTGTTTCCCATAGGTTGAGTGGACACTACAGAAGGTGATTTGAGGCTTAAGCCACCTCTCTGGAGCGATATTTTCTGGCCAAAGGTTGAAAATAGGCTATAGGTTAAAAGAGGCTATAGGTTGTATTATCCATAGTGGAGGAAAGGGAAGCCGAATGGAAAAGGAAGAGACCAGCCTCAACCGTGTCTCACAGTGTGGAGAGGAAACTCCACGTCAGGTCTTCCAAAGAAGTGACCCAAAACATCCTCAGGAGAGAGGCAGCATTTGGATGTCCACAAATTTAAATTCCCCGAGGTCAGAAATCTTGTCTTCCTTGATTCCCACCATAATCCCCAGCACCTAGAATAGCCCCGGCACAAAGTAAACACTCGGTTAAGATTAAGATCTGCCACACAGAAAGCAGAAGCAAAAAGAGGAGAACAGACCTGCCACCAGTAACTCATTTTTTTATAAATTTATTTATTTATTTGTTTTTATTTTTGGCCGTGTTGGGTCTTCATTGCTGCGCGCAGGCTTCCTCTAGTCGCAGCGAGCGGGGGCTACTCTTCGTTGCGGTGTGCGGGCTTCTCACTGTCGTGGCTTCTCCTGTTGCGGAGCACGGGCTCTAGGTGTGCGGGCTCAGTAGTTGTGGCGCGCAGGCTCAGTAGTTGTGGCGCACGGGCTCAGCTGCTCCGCGACACGTGGGATCTTCCCGGGCCAGGGCTCGAACCCGTGTCCCCTACATTGGCAGGCGGATTCTTAACCACTGCGCCACCAGGGAAGCCCTCCACCAGTAACTCTTGATTGCTCCAGAGAACGTTGCCTTCTTACATTACCCTGCCATCAGAGCTTCTCTAGCAGGCTGGAGAGATGAGGAAGAGTGAGGGGTTGGGGAGAGGGCAGAGCAAGACCCTTTCCCTGCTTAAGTGCTCAGGCCGTCAGCCTAGAGGGGCAGGGGGTAGGGGAAGCTCTTAATTGAAGATAAGGTTGCAATGCTAACTGTACTATCATTTTTAATAGCTAAAAGTGCTGAAAAAGAATGGAATTGTAATACTACCCAGCAGGAAAGGGAAGAGGGGGTTAACAGAGCACAGCTGGTAACAGTTATTGGAAAAATAAATCAATCACACATTCATACCTCAGTGACTAGAAACAATTCAATCAAACAAGTTACATTAATAATGTGATATCCTTGGAAAACATGGGTGATTAGAAAACAAGTATTCTCCATCAGGGCAACCCTGCAGAATTGTTTTTCTAGGAATGGTGACGAATTTGGAAGTTTCCATTCACACGTTTATGCTCAGTCCTTTTGGTGACAAGTGGCCCATATTTGTAAAATGACGAGGCAGCATCACACCAAAAACAATGCAAGACTGAACAGAGACAATATAGGAAGGGTGCGCTTCCAAAAGTAGCAATGTAACGATGAACTCAGGCACGCTTGAGGGGCCATCACCGAGAGATATCCAAAGATTACTAGGAAATGTAAGAAAGCGAATGGGAGAGATGACGAGGGTCCTAGTCCAAGGCAGGAACCAAGGACAAAAACACAGAACATATACTTAAGGAAGTGGAAGACAGGATCAGAGGAAGCATCATGAAGTGGATCCAAGTCTTTCTTGAATGTCCAGCCACACGAAGTGTTAAAGGAACCAGTCCAACCCAAATGAAGGAGTCAGTGGCATGGGAGAGCTCAAGCTAACTAACCATATGCAGCGATCAACCTGCTGTCTTGGTACCAAGGACACTCGCTATGGAGTATTCATAAGTTAATCAGCTCCCAGTGTAAAAAAAAAAAAATTGTGATTTCATTTCCCAAAGTTAATATGAATTTTTCTTTGTTTTCTCTAGCTCATAGGGAGTATGTTTGCTTTGTTTATTCGTCTGTTTGAGAATTAAATGAGATAATGCTTCTAACATGCCTAGAAAGTATCTGGCATAAAACTGTGTTCAGTAAGTGCTAATTATTTTGCAGTGTCCATTTTTTCATCTGAGTGGTTCACAGCTGTGTAACAAGATGTTGGGCCATTAAATGAGAGTTTAGTATACAGATAGAAATCTAGAAGCATGTATGGAGTAGTGTCAGTGTAAATATTCACACGGAGAACTGAAAATAATTGGAGTCTAGTTAAGATGCATGCTAGAGTTGCATCACTTTACCTGCCTTTTTCAAAATAATTAATCATGAAACTTAATTATTATTAATTATGCTATATTAATAATAGCAGCAAGTGCTACCCTGAGCTCTGAAGATAGAGGATGTCTCTTATATCAGATTCCTAACTGCAGTCAGCTCTCATGACCTCACATCAAATTGCATTTCTTTTCTTCCAATATTCTCTGCATTTCACTGGATGCAGGGGTCATTTTTTCAAGAATTTGGTAAAGGAGTAGAGGAAGCAAAATTATTGTGAATCAGGATATAGGTGGGAAAGTCTCATTTTGAAAACGGCTGATTTACCATGGCATGTACGGGGAATTCTGAGAACAGCTGCAGTTACACTAATCAGACAGTTATTGACCTATTGGAAAGTGGGAAGAGTTCAAAAAGTGCATTGCGAAGCTACAGTAAACCAGAGGCTTTTCATTCTAGTGATTTAAGAAAGCTTTACATTTTTATTTCCAATTAACCTATCAATACTGATGTCACTTAAATACGCCTAAAGAATATTATCTCCTCATTATTGCCAGAAAACATGCTGCCCCATTTCATAGCTCAGCTGTTCTCATGCATGGATGGACAATCTGAATTAACTTGAACAGAAACAAGATTTTTAGTCACTTGGCTACGTTCCTAGTTGTAAAATTTAAGTAATTAATATGTGACTTTAAATAGTAAAGGAAAATAAAATGGATAATGTTTATTTTGTGCATCAAAATGATAGTGATACAATGCTACTCTTTCTATCTATTCATTGTTAGCATATCAATAGAAAAACTGTGATAATCCACACATTCATTGCCAGTATAATCGAATATGGTGGCAATGAGTAAAGATCCTCTGGAGAGCTGTCTTAAAATTAAGCTATTAAAGACTATTTTCAATGTGACCAAACAAAGGTAGTTGACCCCAGAGACATGAGTTTTTCTGCCCTGTGTACAGACTCCTTGGGCATATTAAAATCGGGCCCAAGGACATCCATTTTTCTGTTGATCTGAAACTTTGACACTATAAACGTAACATTTATTCATGGAGAAAGTAGCTGAAGTGATCAGGGAAGTTTAGAACCTGAAGTACTAAGTAGATCTATTTACAATTAGAGGTTTTCTCATTACACCTTTAATCATACCTTCTTCCTCATCCTACTCATGCTTGAATGAACCTGGACTTCAGAGCTATTTGTGACACATGATTATGTGTATATTTTTAAACAATAGCCTAAAGGTTAATAATAAGTCACAAACATCTTAAATAGTTTCGTGCTTCTACAGAAGGAAGCTTTAACTCTGAACTAAGTAAAAACCCTCCAGTGTGCCACTCTCCCCTCCTCAACGATGCTGACGCAGCCTTGAGAAGAATAAGGAGCTCTGGGTTTGGGAATTAGAGGACGTGTGTCTTGTCTTGTGACCTCCAGGTATAAGCTATGTGACCTTTCACCAAGCCTTATTCCTCCCTCAAACTCAGAGTCCTTGCCTGAAAGTGAGGATAATAGAAACCCAGAGATGAAGAGATTAGTAAGATGGGCTCCTGGCCCTCAGTGGCCCTGTGTATGGTTTAGTGTGTGTAGTGGGTATATTGTTAGCAACTACTTCCTTTATTTACTTTAACCGCCAATCAATCAATCAATCAGCCAATCATCTCTCTCTCTCTCTCTCTCTCTCTCTCTCTCTGTCACACACAGACACACACACACACACACCAGTCAGTGCTGCTAGATGCTACAAAGGATATTGTACAAGTGTAAATCATGATCTCTGCTTTCAAACTGTACTTTGGGGGTATAATTATAAGTCTCATCTGAATTTTATTTTCCAGTGCTTCTATGTCTGCTTTCAGCCAGCTTTGCCAGCATAGGCATGGTTATATCAGAAAGAAAAGGGGTGCCTCCACCTTGTGGCTGGGTCTTCTTTAGCTGGTTCCTGGCAAAGCCCTGCTATTTCTAAGCTTACTTCTCACGACAAGTAGAAGACTGTATTGTTTTTACTTTTATATACTTTTTCACCTTTATATTGTAACAGGTATTACGAACTTCTTTTTAGCCCTTGTTCTCACAGAATTCAAGGTTATCCTAGGACGAAATGTAGTAGGCAGCATTTATTCCTTCACTTAAGAAATGTTAATGAATCTCTTATCCTGTGCTAGTCACCTTAGTCAACAGTGGAAAAACAATCGTGAACACAGAAATGCCCTCAAAGTGTTCTGACCCCAAAGCACCCTCTCTATCAAACTCCCACACACCCTCAACTCCCTCAAGGACTCTCCTTCTCCCATTAATCATTTTATACCTTACACAGTAATAATTTTTGTCCTCAGTACAAGTAAATTTTTATTATCTACTGCTTTTAAGGCAGTGTGTTCGCTATTACTAGGTGGTACAAAGATATAAGCCCTCTTTCCAGGAGTTTATAATTTAGTAGGTGCACGTGTGGTGGGGGGAGGAATAAATACACAAATGACTAGAATAAGAGGCAGGGGTGCAGTAACGGCTGTAAGAGAGGCATGGCCGGCGTGCAGTGGATGCCTAGAGAAAGGAGGTGACATCGCCCCCCGGAGGGACCAGAGACAGCTTCATGGAGGAGTTGAGTGGAGCCTTGAAGAATGGGTACAATTACAAGCTAAGACTGGAGGAGGTGGGGAGAATGGCAAGAAAAACTAGCAGAGGTGATGGCAAGATAAAAAAAAAATGCAGGGACGGGAGCACCCGATGAAGAGTGGAGGAATGAGAAGCCGGCCAGATTAAACCCAAGAGAGTGGCAGTGATGAGCTGCAAAGTTGGGGGCACAAGATCCTGGGCCATCTTCACACGGTGTCAAGGAGTCTGGATGCTGTTCAAGAAGTTTGGAGGAGGAGCGAAGGTGTTTGAAGAGGAGAGAGACCAAAGCAGAGGCGAGCTTCAAAACATGATGATGGGACTTCCCTGGTGGCGCAGTGGTTGCGCGTCCGCCTGCCAATGCAGGGGACACGGGTTCGAGCCCCGGTCCGGGAAGATCCCACGTGCCGCGGAGCGGCTGGGCCCGTGAGCCATGGCCGCTGAGCCTGCGCGTCCGGAGCCTGTGCTCCGCAACGGGAGAGGCCACGACAGTGAGAGGCCCGCGCACCGCGATGAAGAGTGGCCCCCGCTCGCCGCAACTAGAGAAAGCTCTCGCACAGAAACGAAGACCCAACACGGCCAAAAATAAATAAATAAATAAATTTAAAACAAAAAACAAAAACATGATTATGGCAGCCATATGGACCAAAAGAAGGAGAAGAGAGGAGTGGTGAATGGGAAACGGAAGCAAGAGAAATGGGAAATGACAGGCTGGTGACAGAGTGGGAGTAGGATTGATGGGGCTTGGAGGCTGACTAGATGCAAAGGCAACTCTGAAATCTTTAGCAATTTTAAAAAGCACATTCAACTCAGTAACCCTGATGCCACTTCTCTTTCTATAACAGTATCTTAGGAGACTATCTGTATAAAAATGAAATATTAAAACAAATAGGGACTTCCCCGGCAATCCAGTGGTTAGGACTCTGCGCTCCCAATGCAGGGGGCCCAGGTTCCGCCCCCGGTCAGGGAACTAGATCCCACATGCCACAACTAAGAGCCAGCATGCCTCAACTAAAAGATCCCGCGTGCAGCAATGAAGGTCCCGTGTGCCGCAACTAAAACCCAGAGCGGCCAAATAAATAAATAAATATATTTTTTTTAAATGGTCCACATCAAAAAAAAAAAAAAAAAAAAACCCTTAAAAATAAATAAATAAATAAAGGCTTCCAAAACTAGCTTCTCCGGTACGGGCAAGGTTATCACCACCTGATTTTTATGTCTTGTTCTTAAATTATTTCTTAATTAAAGCCTTCATCTTAGCTCATTCCAGCTGCTATAACAAAATACCACTGACTGAGTGGCTTATAAACAACAGAAATTGATTTATCATGGTCCCGGAGGCCAGAAGTCCAAGATCAAGGCACCAGCAGGTTTGATGTCTTAGGAGGGCCCACTTCCTGGTCCTGTGTCCTCACAAGGTGGAAGGGACAACGGAGCCCTCTGGTCTCTTTTCATAAGGGCACTGATCCCATTCGTGAAGGCTCTGTCCTTTTGGCCTAATCACCTCCCAAAGGCCCTGCCTCCTAATAGCATCTCCTGGGAGGTTAGGATCTCAAATCTGTATTTGGGGGGCCGGGATACAAACATTCAGACCACAGCAGCCTTCATGTGTCATACTCATTCACTGTTTTGAAACCTGTGCCCATCCCACCTCAGATTGTTGGTGCTTCTTTTGTTCTGCTTTCCCTCAGATCCATTCTTTTTCCTCCTCTCCCTATTCTGTATCCTGGGGGACTGATCGTTATGTCTGCACCACCCACACTCTCTTGCCCCCTGGTTTCCTGTTGGATTAGGCTGATGAGAAGCACTTGTAGGAGATCAGAGGGCAGGAAGACAGAAAAGTGTGTTCGTTTTCTATTCCTGCTCTAACAAATTACCACAAACTTAGTGGCTTAAAACAGCACAAATTTATTATCTTACAGTTCTAGAGGTCACAATTCCAAGTCAGTTTCAGTGGGTTAAAATCAAATTGTCTTACCAGCAGGTCTAGTTCGTTCTGTAGGATCTAGGCGAGAATCCGTTTCCCTGCCTTTTCCAGCTCCTGGAGCCACCTACATTCCTTGGCTTGTGTCCCCTTCCTCCATCTTCAGTACCATCAACAGAGCAGTCTTCCCTCACGTCTGACCTCTGTCCTGAAATCTCTCTCTCAGACTTTAACCCCTGTGATTATATTGTGCCCACTCAGAGAAGCAGGAGAACCTTCCCATCTCAAGATCCTTAACCTACACCTGCAAAGTCCCTTTTGCCATGTAAGGTAACATATTCACACATTCCAGGGTCTAGATGTGGATGTCTTTTGGGGGGACGTAATTCTGTCTGCCACAGAGAGGTTGGCGCATTTCTGACCCCTTTTGCTCCCTATTCAGTGCTCTGGACCAGCAGTCCTCCTTCCTTGACAGCTACAGCTCCAGTCAGGTGGCCCGTCTTTCACGGTTCGAGCTCTCACTAGGCCCCTGTTGCTTTCTGTCCTCCCCCAGGGTCTTCCAGACCAGAGATGGTAATGGCATCTGCCATACTTATTTAGTGCCTCAGCAGCCCTCTTTGGTTGTCTTAACCCTGCCCACACCTCTGAAATAGTCCCACCATTAAATTATCTTCAAAATCCCAGCTGACTGATACATCCATCTGGGTATACCTTTCACTCTCATTCACACTGTTAACATCAGGTCTGGAACTGATGTGCGTGTGCACACGCACACACGCGCGCGCGCGCACGCGCACACACACACACACACACACAAAGTAAATGCAAAGGCAATTTGCAAGTAGGTCAGCTTCAGGAAAACAAGGAGTGGTTATCGTGTGCCTATATAGCAGTCATCGCACAAAGAAAGACCAATGCTTTGCATCTGGAAAATAAATCTATCTGATTAGATAAGTATGCAGAATAATAATCCCTCATTTTCTCTCAATTACATCCAGGGAAGGAAAATCACAGCCTACATCGGTCCACAGTGGAAACTTTTCTTTTTGATCTGCTTTTGTTTATTTTTCAATCAACTAGGGAAACTGACTTCATGACCTAACATAAGCGATTTCTGAGCAAATGAATAAGCCACTAGCTGAGCTGCGAATGATAGCTTTCTATTCTTGCTCAGGCGGATGATTTTAAGATATTTCTCCAGTCTCCTCTCCTTGCCTGAGCAGTCAAACCAGCATATGAAAATGGGATGGTGGTGCTTATTTTTCCCTTCATAGAAAATATTTTGCTTCAACCAGCTTGTCTTTAAAATCTTCTCCTTTGTATTTCTGTCTGTTGCCACACTTGCAGTTATCTCTCTGTCCTGGTTTAGGGTTTGGATTATCTGCCCAGCATTCAAGGAGGTTCTTTTTCTAAGAACTATTTATCAAAATCACAGAATTAAAAAACAGCATTAACAGCCTATAAGAATTCCTAAAAGGCAGCACTTTGGGGGTCTTTAACCTCTCAGTGATATTTTCAGAAAATTGTTTGCCTTATTTCTCCATTAAATACATTTTCAACAGCTCAGAGCCTTCTCTCCTAGATTCATTGTGAAGAGCTTACCACTGTGTTTCATTTTTTTCTCTCTTCTACCATTATGATGACAATGGTGGTGATAATGATAACTACTACGATTAATAATAAAAGATTATATTTGTATAATATAGAGTTTACAAGGCACTTACATACACTTTACATTATTTGATCATAGTCAAATCTGGTTGACATATATCATGAAACTAAACTTAAAACTTTTTACACATCTTGCTTAAATTTGGTTTAAACAATAAGGAACATAGAGTCAAAACACAGATTCTGAAAGCTCCTTCTTTCAATTGTTCATCCATCCTTTGAACAAATATGTGTGGGTATTTCCCATGCGACTGAGTCCCTGCCTTTGGAGGGCCTACAGCATTGTGATAGGCAAAGGTCAATAAAGTTGTCCCTTGGTATCTATGGAGATTGGTCCCAGGATCCCCACAGATACCAAAATACAAGGATGCTCAAGTCCCTTATATAAAATGGCATAGCATTTGCATATAAATGACTTACACATAATGTATTTGCATATATTTTGCATATAAAATGTGCTCTTATACATACATGATCATACTTTAAGGCATCTCTAGAGTACTCATAATACCTAATACAGTATAAATGCTATGTAAGTAGTTATAAATACAATATAAATGTTATGTAAATAGTTGCCAGGCATGTCACATTCAAGTTTTGGTTTTTGGAACTTTCTGGAATTTTAAAAAATATTTTTCATCTATGGTTGGTTGAATCCATGGATTCAAAACCTGTGGAAATGGAGGGCCAACTTTTAAAGAAATGCTGAGGAAAGGCACCCAACCCAGGACTGATGGGGGATCATAGAAGGCTTCCTGGATGCAGGCATACCTGAGCTTCGCTCTAAGGGATGAGCAGGGTTTAGTTATTTGAACGAGGAAAGGCAGATTCTAGACAAAGGGAACAGCATCTGCAAAGACACAGAAAGAGAACTGCTCCACCCAGAAAGCATACCTAGAGCAGGGAATGGGGGACCTGAGCAAGGGCACATCAACACCAATTAAAAGCCCTGGAAGAGTGAGATTTAGAAAAAAAGCAATCTAATAAAATTCCCTGTATGAGATTAGTGTTAGTAATATTTGACAAAGAAAAAGGAAAGTTTTGGTGATAAAGATACCAAATTATAATTTAGAGTTGACTTCCACAGTCGGGCTACTACATTATCTTGAAATTTCAGATATATTTCCATGTTTTAATTTAGAGGATTTTAAAAGTAAGAATGCGAAATGGAAGCTCTTGAATGAAGAGTGCCCCCTGAATCTCCCCGTGACTTGAGTGAGAAGCCAAGGCACCACCCCTGCCCAAGTCAGAGGTGGAACATTTTTTGAGCTGTGACTAAATCTTTTCTAAAGGGAAAATACACAAATAAGAAAAACGTGACATGAGGTACACTACCCACATCAAGGTGTAAGCCCTCAGAACTCTGCAGCGGCCCATGACTTCTTGTTCCCCTTCCATTCCCCTCACCCCCATGACCCTTCCAAGCAGGTATGTGCTCGGGTATAACCTTGATTAAGGACTTTTCTGGAAATCCACCAGGGCTCTTTCACACTTCTCTTTGGATGAAGTTTCTTAAGAGATGTTGGGATGTTTTCTTTTGAAACGATTACTGTCTAGAACATAGCATAGAGTCTCAGACAGAGTTCAACATATAAATTAATTGAGGCAAATAAAATCCACATAGTTTCAGTGCCCTCAAATCTGAATTTCAATTTCCAGTGGGGTTAGAAGTTCTCTCTGGAAAAGCCTGCTGACTTGATGGGCACAGAAGTGCCTTGCTGAGGCAATCGTGCATAGCAGTTTGTAACCAGAGCCAGGTCCTATAATAGGCACTTGGATGCCATCTAATTCAATCACCAGTCTCACGGAAGACATGGGAAGGTAAACCAAAGCATTCAGTGTAACCCCTTGGAAAAGAATTTTACTGTAATAGTTATTAAATAATATCTAACGAAGGTTAATTGTGAAAACAGCCATGATATATTAAAGGTCATTATCGAGTTGAAAATCAGCCTGTCCTTTGCTCCAGGAGGGCCATTATGGCCCAGGTGTCCTTTCGTCAGAGCACCCAGTGACCATACCTGTGACAGGCAGAGGCGAAGACCCTAATGCTGATTCTGTTTTTCTGATTTTATTCGAACTCAGCCTCCCTTCCTCTTTCTCTCGATCCTTTAGCATTTGTTTCCCATAACAATAACATACCTGTCTCTAACAATTTTTGTAGGTCACCTTTACTGAAACTTCATTTGGTCTCCTGTAAGTACTGTTGAAATTGTTATGGTTTGGCTGCAAGTGCCTGAGGCAGTATTTCAAGAAAGCTTTACGGTATATGCTAAGGTGCACAAAAGCTGAACTTTCTGTGTCGTGAAAACGAAGGCGGTCACTATAACTGAAAAGCAAAGCTAACATTCATTTACTCAACCGTGATTAACCGAGGGCCTACTTGTCAGGAATTGTGAGAGGTATAGATGACACAAAGGCAATAGGTGCATTCCTTGCTCGTGAGGGGTCTAGAGTCAGCGGGCGAAACCAGCCTGTACGGAAAGAATTATGACAAAGCTAACCTGTGACCTCGGACCATTAGCCGCACAAATGGTCCACAGCTAAGTCTCATGAAACACAGACTAGAGACATCGATCGTTGTGTTGGCATAAAATTCTAAAGGAGCTCAATTCCTCACACCTAATTATAATCTAGGATCACTTCAGTCGTGTATAATCATGTGAAATAGGTTCTTGTGGTGTGAGGGCAATTAGCTGATTGCAACCAGCCAGGCATGTTTGTGGAGACATCCAAGCAAGCCTTGAGCAGAAACTATCACGACTTGGGGCTGAAGTAAGTCCAAGATTAATATAGTCCGTATAAAGATTTAGTTGAACCAAACCAAATACTTTCTATATGACTTTACTACAAAAATGCATACAGTACAGAGTTCAATTTTTTTTTTCTTACAACCTGAACTATTAACTGCTAAGAAATACTGAAACTTTTGGGAATTCCCTGGCCATCCAGTGGTTAGGATTTGGTGCTTTCACTCCCAGGGTCCCGGGCTCGATCCCTGGTCAGGGAACTAAGATCCCACATGCCGCGTGGTGCAGCCAAAAAAAAAAAATATATATATATATATACTGAAACTTTTACCTGCCTTGGCTTTCCAATAAGAAGAGAGGTTTTGAGCTCTCCTGGTGGCACAGCGGTTAAGAATCCGCCTGCCAGGGCTCCCCTGGTGGCACAGTGGTAGAGAGTCCGCCTGCCGATGCAGGGGACACGGGTTCGTGCCCCGGTCCGGGAAGATCCCACATGCCGCGGAGCGGCTG
>NC_041218.1:87931491-87994997 GCF_002837175.3 Physeter macrocephalus
CTGGTCCAGGAAGATCCCACATGCCGTGGAGCAACTAAGCCCGTGCACCACAACTACTGAGCCTGCGCTCTAGAGCCTGTGAGCCACAACTGCTGAACCCGTGTGCTGCAACTACTGAAGCCCATGCACCTGGAGCCCGTGCTCTGCAACAAGAGAAGCCACCGCAGTGAGAAGCCCATGCACCGCAAAGAAGAGGAGTCCCCACTCGCCACAACTAGAGAAAGCCAGTGCACAGTAACAAAGAACCAATGCAGCCAAAAATAAATAAATAGATAAAATAAATTTAAAAAAAAAAAGAAGAGAGGTTTTACCTGCAGGGCCTCAAGCAAGTTCGAGGATTTGGTAACAGTTTTGTTAAAGAAAAATCTGCCAGGATGTGAATAGAAATGAGTAGAAACGCAGAACTTGTTAGACTGGGCCAAGAAATGGCAGACTTATCTCACTCCGCCTTGCCCCTGAGACACTGCTGTAAGGTTGTCAGTTTCTCCAAGGGGACCACAGATAAAAGTATTTCTTCCACAGGGAAAAAAAAAAAAGAATGCCTAGGATTCATCTTAGGTCCTTTGGGTAGTTTCCTACACTGTGACATCTCCTTGATCTACACAAAACACACAAACACATTCCTGAATTACCTCTACCTGGTTTGGGTGTGTCTGTCTGTTTGTCTGTCGTGTCTCTTTCTCTTCCTCTCCCCCACGGCCTCCATTCTCTCTCTCCTCCCCCATCTCTCTCTCAATTCTAACTAGAACCTGATACTTTGAAAATTCTCTAAGAACAAGTGGAGGAGATCTTTAAAGTTTCATTTCAGTAATGCAGCTCAATAGAAAATAGCTCCACGGTGTGTGGGAAAAGAAGACTACATCAGAGTCGCAACCGGTCTTTTTCTTCATCCCTCAACGGGATGCACATTTGCCACTGGTTCTGTCAAATTAACTGCCCCCCCTCCAAACAGTTCACTGCCGTGTAGGAAAGGGACACTTCAACTGGCTGCAGCTGGGCAGCTGTATGGAGGTCGGAAGGTAAAGAGAACTTCTTCTCCCTCTGACAAACCCGTCTTATTCATCGGATGCTAAGAGGATGAAAGTGAAAGGAATCACACCCCAAATTTACTTACGGAGCTCCCCGTAAAATGACTCTATGTAAGACTGATATTGGAATGAAAGTGGAAAGTAAACCTTTTTACCATGTGTGTCATTTCACAAGGAGAGATGGGAGTCTTGAGGCTGGGCCTGGACCGAGTTTGATACCACTGACACTAGATCCAAATGAGTTGACCCACTTTTGCAATCTGCCCAGAACACCTGGAAGGTTCAGATCTATGACTGTGGCAGCATTTCCATCTCATTGCCTGGCCAGCGTCCCACCTCAAAATTTTTTTTCTGAATTTGGTAAGATTTTGGACTGTTCCCAACCTTCCATTGCTCCCAGGCAGGAAGACTGTCTCCACTGGCACCCTGGAATGGACAGGGGCTTGGGAGAAACTGAAAGTCTTAGACAAGGGACTAAGGACCCTCGATTCAGCCAGCATCAGAGTTGTTTTCTTCTCCTTCTGAGGGGACCTCACGTGGAAAGCTGCCAAGCCAAGAGGTCAGCTCAGGCTCCCAGGAACTCAATAAAAATAACATTCCTAACTCTTCCCGGAGCCCAGTCCTGAAAATCCCATACCAGAGACGTCAGCCCAGCCCCTGTGCAGCCCTTGAACCCCTCTCTGCTTCTCAACCTCCCACACAATCTCCCAACCCTCTATTTCTCTCTCCCCGGCTAATTTTTTCTCCCTTAACTCTCATGGCTCTTAGTAGGGAAAAGGGAAAATAACAAACCGACAAGAGAATGAAAACATCAGATTTTCTAAGTGTGACTGCTTCTATCACACCACAAGATTCCTTTCACCTTCCACAGGGTTCTTGTTGAAATGTCAGTCTTGAAACAGAAGTGTCCTCAGGCAGTGCTGTCTGTCAGGGTTTGAGTTTGGGGTCAAGAGTGTGTATAACCCATTCCCGCATGGTTCTCAAGATGAGCCGTGTGGAAATGCTTCATTCATTCGCTCACAAATAGGTACAGTGCGCCCCATACAAGATACACAGTCAAACGGGGCCTAGTCCCTGCCCTCACGTGTCCCATGATTTTCCTCCCCACAGTCTCCCAATTTCTCACCTGGATAAACAATGTGACAGCCTCACAACTTCAGCTCCCTTCCTCAGTCTCCCACTTTCTCTCCAGTCCACCCTTCACACTGTCTCAGGGAGATTCCTCAACACCACTCTGCTTCCCTGGTCAGCTTACCCCTTGTTCAAAATTTTCAGTGCTTTGCTGTCCAATCTCAGGGTCTTGGCATATGCTGTCCTCTCTACTTAGAATGCTTTTCCTCCTCCTTCACCAGGGGCACTCCTACTGATACTTCAAAACTCAGTTGAGATGTCACCACCTCCAGGAAGCTCTCTCTGACTACCAGCCCCACTCTTCTAAGTTAGATGCCCCTCCCTTCTCTTCTCTTAGCACTTTGTGAACACCTCTGTCGGAGCAAAGAGATATTGAATAGTAGTTGTCTTATTTACCCACTTTCTCTAAGTAGACTGAGAACATGTTGTAAATAGAAGCTATACCATTTATCTCCCTTTATCTGATCTCCCCAGTAGACTGCCTCGCACATAATCAGTGCCCAGAAGTTGTTTGATGAGTGAAGAAGCTCAAAGTTGAGGAGGGAAGACTGAGAAGCGTAAGTGTGTAATGAGGTGTCACAGATAACACAGCGGGGTGAGCAATGACCCAGCGGAGGGATTGCACACTTCTGCCCGAGGAGAGGACAGGGTCTAGGAAGGCCTCCCGGGGGGGGAAAAGAGCTTGGGCTGGCCTTGAGGAAGATTGGGAGAGCCCCAGGCCTATAGGGAGGAGAAGGCAAGAGAACAGTGGCATATGGAAGGCCCTGCCTGCCTCAGTCAGCATGATGCATCTGGGGAGATCTCCCTTAGAAGAATGATCCTGGTGACAATGAGAAGACATCGGTGGGAGGGTATTGGAATAATCCAGGTAAAGGCCTGAGTTGAGCTAGGAGCTCAGCAGGACCCCCAGGTTTCTGGCTTGGGTAAATTAATGGTGGTGCTATCACCCAGGATTAGGCATTGAGAGGACAAACTATCTGGGGAGAAAGAAACACCCGGTCTGCTGGTGTTGAGCTGGAGTGGCCTGCCGGACATCGAGGCGAAGATGTTTAGTAATCGGCCGGGTATGTGAGTCTGAAGAGAGTAGCCGAGAATGAAGACTCTGTGATAACAACGTCATCGGAACTTTTGTTTTTATCTCTACAATTTGATCCTGTGCCTTGAGGCTTCAGGGAGGGCTGCTGGGAGAGGAATCTTCTGCTACTGGCTTGGATATGTGGCCTCAGGCTCTGCCCGTTGCCTCCTGGGAAAGGTGACAGTTACGGAGACCTGAAGAAAAAGGGTGCAAACGTTGGCCCTACAAGTAATCAATTTAGTCCTGTCTTTTGTGATTCTTCTATGGAATGTGGAGTTCATGCCAGTGAGGCCAACCTCTTCCACTGCCTTAAAACGGTACTTCCAAAGGCCACGGAGTACACAGAGGGGCAAGTCTTTACCTTCATTACATTGGGATCCTTGCCCCTTAGGTAGTCCTTTTTAGGTGGAGATGTCACTTCCTTGCTACAATAAACTTGTGTTTGTTCTCCCCCGTCCGCCTTTGGGGGAAGGGGCTTATTTTAATGCCCTTTTGCCATTGTGACGGCAACTTTTTGTTCCTGTTCTTGCCCAGCCTGAAGCATCAACCTAGATATTGCTCCCCTGTAGGGAGTTCATTTGCATTTCTGTCTGCATTATGGAGTTTAGGCTGAGATCTGCTTTGTTTCAGGAACCCAGCTAAAAGAGTATTTTTTGCAAAGCAACTTATTGTGCTTTTCCTGGCTAATTTGTCTTAAGTGACTTGCACTGAAATCAAACATGTTTTAATTCAAAGGTTCCTGGCAGTAATGGTACTGTGGGAGTTACATGAGGTGCCCATGGTTGAACCTCTTTTATTCCAAATATCTCTTCACAAAGGCTAAACGGGAGCTGCTAATGAAACCCAGGCGCTTCCAGCAATTCAAGAGGGATGGGTATTTAACCAAACCCTGGTAATCAGGTGTGAGCATGGCAAAGATTTAGCAAGGGCATCGCTCGTGTGTGGAGAATGGAGTCATTTTTAATTCAAAGGCCTGTGATAGAAAATTCATCATCAAACTTGAATATCAACCAACCACTGTTTACAAAGAAAGCAATAGCATAATAGCACCCAGGAAAATTTAAATGATGCATAACAAAAATTCTCAGAGAAGCCCCCAAACAAATCATTCCATCTAACACTTTGAATTAGATGTCTGCCTAATGTGTTCCGTGAAAAAGCCTTGAAATATTTACTTCTTGATTCAAAGCAAAGATGCCAGCTTACTTTGAATTGCAGTATCAAACATATTCCCTAATTTTTTAAGAAAATCCTAAATAGTTCAACTGTGGCCTCTGCCATACCGGCTAAATATAAGTGACATATCATCACAACCTCCATGGTCTCATATTTGAGTTTCTATAAAGATAAAGTTCGGTGGTCAGATTCAGGATGTGGCCAGGGATTAGCCTCCTCTAAGAAGCAGCAGGCTGCAACCAAATTGTTCAGTCGCTCTCTGGAAACTGGTCATCTACGGATGCTTCTCTAATCTGTTGGAAATGCAACTTGAATAAAACCGTCTTTGGCTGACTTGATGTCTCTTTAATTAACAGGTAGGAGATCAGATCATTGAAATCAATGGGGAGAGCACCAGAGACATGACACACGCCAGAGCAATAGAGCTCATCAAATCTGGAGGAAGAAGAGTCAGGCTACTGCTGAAGCGCGGGACGGGGCAGGTCCCAGAGTATGGTACGTTTCACGTTTTGATTCACCTTTTTTCTGTTTCTTCTGTGTACTGTAAATGCCTGTGCTTATTTATAAAACTACATCAGTTCCCTAATTCTACCTAAATATATATTTAGTGAGCGACAGCTATAGGTATATACACGAGTGTATATTTAAGCACAAGGTATATATTTCTGTGAGCTCTTTCTTTTGTTCCCTTATTTAGGTAATGTTGAAAATAGCAAATGTAGGACCTTCAGGGCATCTCTGAGTGTGCTGGGAGTTCTTGCCACATTCCTATATCAGAACTTTTGTAATTTGACTGATAGTCCTCTGTTCATTTGAGTCCACAGTAATTTATCAATTATTTCCTAAAATGGCTCGTGCATCAGACTGTCCCGTGAGATGTGTTAGCGGGGCCAGGGGACAAGCAAGACCAAATCTTCAAGGTGTGAAGATTAAAACATAAACTTCAGTTCATGCAGTGGTCGCGTTGCCTTGGCATTTAGGGATATCCCCCAAATTCACTCCTGTGTTGTATATCTAGATGCTTTTGAGGAAGGCCTTAAAATGCATTTTAATTCATAGGTTTGCCTTCAGAAGTCTTTAATGGTGTTATTTCCCAGCAGCCCATTTAAGGCAAGGCTGACATCATTACCCTAGCATATCAGAAAGTGTCGTGTGGTCTTTACATGAAAAGCAGAGAAACCTGAGCTGGTCTTTAATTAATCACAGGGAGTAACGGAGAGACAGACACAGACAGATATCAGTACAGAGGTAGCGCAGATAATACCTGTCCAGATTAGGGAAATAGGATCTAACTGATGATCGAATGAGTAGTTCAAATTGTTTGTTGATCTAGATAAATTCGATTTGCATTTTCACCTTTCCATTCCCCAAAATCGAAATAGTACTTTTTCCTCTCAAATTATGCTTTCTGCCTAAGTTACCTAATAATTGACTGAACACTTCCTTATTAGCAGGACAGATATAATCCTGCATTCAGTTGAAATATCTGAATTCAACGGCCCTTAAATACTTTGTTTCCAGAGTCTTGAACACACCCACAGCCTACAGGAAGGGCTGGTAAGCCCTCACATTAAGAGTAGGACACCATTCAGAAATTTCTGTAGGGTTGGCTGTATGCCCAAGGAAATATTTCATAGCTTCCCATCCTTAATACTTGGATCTAATTAAATAATTTTAATTATTAATATGAGCAATAAGCACAGACCTGAGCCTGTGTAATGGCACTGGCATTCATCCCTTTGTAAAGAATCTGAACTCTTGAAATAGAATACCTTTTTGCACCCTGGAGCACATAAAGGGATTCAATAATATGAAACCGACCTGTGAGAATCTATCACTTCTGAAAAAGATCTCGTTTTAAAGGTGTGTTTCACTGCATGACAAGACCTGTTATCTACATCCAGGGGTTCTCATAGAGTTGATGCTGTTCTTATTGTTCTAACAAATTAATCTTAAAAATTAACCTGAACAACATGGCTCTCCTGAGCTTTCTATTCTTTTCGTAGAATCACTATTTGGTCCCGACTCTGAGCACCCACCACGTCAGCTGCCACTCCGTAGAGAGCAGTTGGAATAGTCTGCCAACCAGCGTGGCATAACTCAGACCGTAATGCGCGAGCATGAAGCTGCCTCAAAGCAAAAAATAAAAACGTGTTTCTGAACAGCACAAAAATTCAAGATCATGTCGACATTATCCCATTAATTCTTAATGTCGTCTGAAAATATCTAGTTAAGGTTAAATTCCAAAATTAACCAACACAGAGAGTTTGATAAATATCTGGGCACACTTTTGAGGGACCCATTGTCAATACTCTTAACTCCAGGAGTACTGCAGAACTTCTGAATGTATTCTTCTAAAGTGTAACATTAAATCTTATACACTGGTAGTGGTAGAGCTTGTCTGCTACTTTTGATGTTAGATTTGACATGGAGTTTGACTGTAAAATAATTTTAGAGGTTATGTCACAAAAGAACAAATTTAAAAGAGTAAAGCAATCCCCTTTAGGGAAGTAAAAGAATAGTCATAAACTAAGTGAACATTAGTTCTTCAGGAAAATCTAAGTCAAAATTATGCATAAGAAACCAAGAAGTTTAGGAATCACATCAGCATTTTTTTTTTTTTTTTTGCGGTACGCGGGCCTCTCCCTGTTGTGGCCTCTCCGGTTGCAGAGCACAGGCTCCGGACGCGCAGGCTCAGCGGCCACGGCTCACGGGCCCAGCCGCTCCGCGGCACGTGGGATCCTCCCGGACCGGGGCGCGAACCCGTGTCCCCTGCAACGGCAGGCGGACTCTCAACCACTGCGCCACCAGGGAAGCCCCACATCAGCATTTTTGAGGATAATGCCTCAAATGATATTTCTGAAACCTCACGACGACTAATGAGGAGGCTGTTTCAGGGTCCCCAAGACCACCCCACATTCAGAGATTTGCTTATGAGACTCCTGGGGCACAGAATATAGTTGTGCTCACAGCTCAGCTTTAGGACAGTGATGTAGTAAGGACACCCCGTGGGATCATAAGGTGGAATTGGAGGAATCCACGTGCAGGCTTCCTATGCTTTCTCTGTCTCCCGTGAGAGGTCACCCAGAGAGCATTCTTCCCGAAGCAACAAGAATGAAGCAGCGTATGCACGATGATGTGGCTGCCCTGTAAGGTCCATGGGAGATTGCGCACCCAAGGTTTCTCCTGGGGGCTGGGCATGCAGGCACCCTCTGCCTGGCACGTACCAAAGTTCCAGACTCCCAAGAAGGAAAGCAGGTGTTGAGCATAAACCACATTGTTTGTACAAGCAGTTGAGGTACAGCGAGACACACTTATCGCTTAGGAAAGCTATATATTAGTGTAGGGAACGAATCACCAGTCACGTTCCCAGATGCCAGCCAAAGGCCAGCCTTGCAAGAAGGCCTTTCGAAGGACAGCAGTCCCAAGCCTGCTCTGGGAACTTGTCCAGCACCAGGAGCAAGCCACGAAGTGGCCACACATTCACAGACTCTGCAGATGCCCCCAGTGTATGAGAAGTGCCCAAAGCTAAGGAACATCACGTTTCCTCCAGCATCAGTTAAATAGACTCTCTCATGAAACACAATTTGGTCATTTTTGTTGTTGCCCAAGATAGGCTAGAGTGTATTTTAATGAAATTGGCAAGGGGTGCAGGTAACAAAACAACAGCAACAAGAACGATGAACGAAAATCCTGGAGCTTACTAGTAGATGTAACCAAGAACATAATCCGCTTTGTCCACATGCACCCTAATGACAGGAAAACTGATTTTTCTGTCGACTCTGAGTATAATCTTGTGTTTGTTTCCTTTGTTTGCCCTTTAAGATCCCAATCTTGGCGTAAAATCTAGCCTTAAAAGCTTGTTAAAGGGAGTTATCAGAATCCATAGGAGATGTTACCTGTTAGGGAAGTGTGGGGGCTTAACCCAGCCTGGGCAAGAGTGAACGCTGAAGGTGAAGAGGCTGGCAAACAGCAGTCTCTGGAGGGGTTTGGGTGATAACCCTCAGCCCTCCCTCTGATACCTGCAGAATGCAGAACCGCTTTGAAGCAAGACCCTTATCTGGACTTTTTTGGACACGTCAGGGAAAAGCTGATCTCAGTCAAGAGAGATACGAAACTCTCTTGCTCAGAGTCATTAAGGTGATCTGTGACAGAGAGAGAAAAGCGCAGGCACAGTGGAAAGAAAAACGTACCCCAGGTAATCTGTCAGATTGTCGACTACACAGTCGACAGTGTGAAGCGCAGTGAGCTGAGGAAGGGAATAAACATGCTGCAAATTTGCCATCCATAATTACCATAGACTCATCGGCAGACACACCTCGGCCAGTTCAGAGGCGAAAATCAGCAAATGCAGCCACGCCCGACCGAGCGTAGTGGCTGCTCCCACGGGTGGCTGAGCAGCTGTGGGGAGGGTGGGGAAATGATAAGGGCTTCGGCAGAGAAGCTGCTTTCATAGTTAAGTCCTTGAAAGAGCAGCTCAGGAGATAGACACTTCAGCTCCACTCTCGTCCTCAGGATAAGAATTTGTTGATTATAAACTCAATGAGAGCTTGGGTTCCCCCTCCCCTGACACATACATCTCAACAGCTAGCAGGAAGAAGGAAACTTGACTCCATCATACTGAGGAAAGGATCAAAAGATGATACAGCAGAAGCAGCGGCCTCCTGAATACTGGTTCTTGCTGTTACACTTAAATCTGAAAAGGTTAAGAGGAAAGAAAGCATGCATCCTGGTTCTAAAGCTGCATAGGAGTATATTATGCAGATGAGCTCCCTGTCTTGACATACAGGTGTCCTTCATTAGCATTCAGGGACTACACGGAACGTTTGCTTGATGTACACACAGAGCTCAGGGCCAGGGCCAGGGTCAACAGAGGTGCCCCTGCATGAAAAAATGTCCTCCACAAGCAGTTCAGACCAACGCAGAGCCTTGCCTTGGTAATATTTGCTGTTCAAATCTCATCGGAACAAAGAAAACAGAATTATGCTTTCCAGTCTTGGTTGGTGATCTGGCCTGTTGATTCTCTTAAGCAATATTACAGGTCTTTATGACAAGAATGCTGAAGTGAGTTTGATTGTAAATGATCTCAATGGTTTTAGGAGGCCAGGCAGGGTTCCCAGGAGGAAGCAAAATTCTCAGAATACCGGTGGCCCAGGGACAACTAACATCAAATGGCTACATAGGCGATCCATGAGTTAGCCCTCTGCCTGCACTTCCATTTTCAAAGTGAATTGTATCTTTGATAGGTGTTGAGTATTACAGGCCTTTGGTAAATGAAATTGTTTACATTTTATAAGTGTAATATAACTACATTAAGTAAGAAAAGATCTATTTGAGCCATACTATATATATTCAGACTATAGCTGAAGAAATGAATGGGCTAAATAGTTCAAAGTCTTCCTTTAATCAGTAAATAAAAATGACTTACAATAATATTAGAGCACCAGATTAAGCAGTACCAGTCTCTGCTTATATGGCAATAAGCAGTGTTTGTTTATTCTTCTTTAATAATATGCATTAGCGTGTGAATGTTATAAGCCTACCCCTATAATCTTGTTTACAGTTACTTGTTCAAATCCTTTCTTCCCTCTGATCATACAAAGGTCAACTCTAGACATTATACTCCCACCACATATTCCATGTAAGGCAGATCCTGTAATTAATATCATTAATTAATATCATTACTATTTCCTCAACGAAAGCAGGATTTTTCTGAGCACCTACTATGTGCAAGGCACTTTGCAGGCACTGAAGGTAAGACACAGTCCTGGCCCTCAGTGAGCTGAAAGTCTAAGAATGAGGATACGTATAACAACTGATTCTAATAGTGTTGGTGACTGATTAAAAGGTCTCAAAGGATCTGCTCTAATGAAAAAATTTTAATGGGTTTTATTAGTTATTCGTGGAATTTAATAAATACTTCTAGAGTGTTAAGGATCCTTGAAAAGCACTTGGCTTCTTTAATCTGTTAAGCATTTCCTTTGTAATACTTATGCTAATAATTTGTACTTTTTCTGAAGAAAAGGACTTGCTGAGTATGGGTAAATTTCTGCTTAGACCTAGACTGAATTATTCTCAATTCCAAGTTAGTGAGATAAAACTCTGTTGAGCAGATTTGCTAATCATTGCTCTTCCGCTCCTGTGGATCTCAGCCTGGAGCTCTGTAACCTCACAGCCTGAGGTGTCCGTGGTGCACGACTCTGTGCCCACCAGACATGGGGAGAGTCTCTGTTGCCTTTGCCTCAGAGACCACGTTGATTGGAACTTTAAATGGTTCCATAGCCTTTGCACTATTTCACCTGCATTTTTAATAGGGCAAAAGGTGGCTTGCTTCAATAATAAATTCTGAAATTTAATTTCAGCTTCTGACTTTCATGGTTGAGTGTATCTTCCTTTTTCATGAGTGGTTCCACAAATCACTCCAGTTCACCTCCACTGAGCCAGATCAGGGAAGAGGACAGGCTGTCAGGCAGAACTGTGGCCGTATCATACAGAGAACAGGGTTCTTCCTTGGCTGCAAGGCTCCAGACTGCTCTCTGCAGGATTTAGGGAACCCCAGGAAATTCACTAATCATGAAACTTTCAATAAGTTTCTGTTTCATGGAGTCAGACGCAGGGGACTTCCTTGAAGGATACACAAGTCTGAAATTCTTTTCCCCACTGCTCAGCCAAAACCTCATTTATTAAAGTGCTTTAAGGATGGGGGGTGAAATCCCATTTCTTCACATCATTTTATTGGAAACCGTGAACTATGATGAAATTCCTTCTTTTTGCATATTCTCCCAACATACATTATTCTCTTTCAGGATACATTAAGTGACTCATTTCCCCCAGGCCTCACTTGTTAGGTATTTATGACTCTGATAAAATATATTAGACCACGAAGTAACCAAGAAATCAACCAAGAAGAACCAGTTTAGCTCTTGAGGTCTGACCTCCTTCAGTTCCCTAACACTTAAATTGTTGGAGGAAATGAGTGAATGAACAGATACCTTTCCCAGTCCCCACTGAGAAGGGCTCCACATGCATCTTGGAAAACCTACAAATTCCAACTCCTCCAGTAACTCATGCTGGATAGTTGTATTTAGGTTCTGGTAAGAACTTCCTCTTGCTTTCCCTAACATGAAGCTGAGCTCTCCCAAGAGAGGGCTGCTTCCACAACAGTCCAGGGAGAAGGCAGCCTTCTCAGAGGAAACGCTGCTGAGCACTGTAAGAGCATTGGAACGGACCTCAAAGAAGTCACAAATTCCAGAGAATAGTTTTTTTTTTTTTTTTTTTTTTTTTTTGTGGTATGCGGGCCTCTCACTGCTGTGGCCTCTCCCGTTGCGGAGCACAGGCTCCGGACGCGCAGGCTCAGCGGCCATGGCCCACGGGCCCAGCCGCTCCGCGGCATGTGGGATCCTCCCAGACCGGGGCGCGAACCCAGTTCCCCTGCATTGGCAGGCGGACGCGCAACCGCTGCGCCACCAGGGAAGCCCCAGAGAATAGTTTTTATATGGAGGGCAGGGGAGGAGTGGCAATCAAGGTTAAAAGAAAGCTTGCGTCATGGTTTGAAAGCTGCACTTACACTTGCACACACACACATACAGAGGACTAGGTTGATTTGGCTCAGGACTCTGCATTTTTAAAGTGCCATCCCAGAGAATCCCATGCCCCGGAGACAAATCCATGCTGGATTTGTCTCCTTTAGCTCTCCTGTAAAGGCCAGCTGCAGGAGTTTCTGCTTTTTGTTGTCCTCTTTATGTCTTGTCGACCTCTCACTGTATGAGCCTCAGCCCTTCAACCCGGCCCCTCCTTTGCCCATCAAATCTGAATCGCTCTCCATTCAGACTTGCAACTGTTAAAATTAAAGAAAGGAGACTAGATTTTCCTCCCATTTCCATCTCAGGCTTTTTTGACAGTCTGAGCTCAGCTCCCACCCTCCTCATTGAGGACAGCCTGACCCTGTGTTCAGAGCAAGACAGTGTTAATTCAAGATAAGCTTCTGACCCCTCAACTACACCCATTATGAAGCTGGTGCTAAATGCCAAAGCTGTTTTCCCCACTGTCTGATTTTCTCTTGTCTCAAAATAGATAGGGTACAGAAAAGATTTTGACCCCTATGAAGGAGCTTGCCGACAAAACCCCGCTTTCCAGGTACTAAAAGTGGAGTTTAATACCATAAGACACATTCCTGGGTAGGTCCAGCCAACTGCCATAACCAGCAAATGTCAAGTCTCTAAAGCATCCCTTCAGAGATGCCTGGGCCTATTGCCCTATCCTGGTGTTCCCTAATCAAATAACTCACCAGCGTTCATTTTAAAGTACTCAAAACCCCTCAGTTCTAGTGGAAGAATTAGTGGATCCGTAAGGCCAGATTTTTGTTATTTGAGAATTCTGCCTACAGCCTTGCTCAAAGATAGGGTTACCCTGATGTCCCGTTCTGACAAAGACATCCCAACATTTCTTTATAACTGAACTCCCTCAGTCAGGACCAAAAATGCGATTATATAATGCCTTGCTCGAGGCTTGAATTACATGCTCTAATTGTAGCAAAATCTCTAAACGTTGAGAATCACACATTCTTCAATGTGCTGTTTGGGTTCAAAAAAAATTTTAACAGAACAACAGACACACACTTAGCCTGGACTAAACAGCTGTTAACTCTAAGTTAGCTCAGACATTTGCTTACAGAAGAATCTGTGTTTACACTTCTGTCAACAGGTCTCTGCTTTTTGGGCACACACTCTCCAACAGACAGTGACCCTGGCCTCATCAGGACCCTAAATTTTAGTACTGAACATGTACACTCATATGCATCGGATATGCCTTAGCACAGGATGCAACTCTGTTTTTCACATTTCACCATACATTCTGCTACAGCCTTCATAGCAATTTCTTCCGCCATATTCTGGGCTCTTTGATTTGACCTTCTGGACCAAGGTTTCCTAGCACATGTATCTTTCAAACCCAGTAAAGCCCACATTTAGAACCAAATGAGAGCCTTCTCTGTGTGACACTAAAACCACTTGATGGTTTTTGTACAAAATTACTTGCATGTTGGCAGGGCTAAATGGTAAACTCAATAAATTTTGAAATTTAATTTCCCCCTCACATTCATTGTTAAGCATTAGTTCCCTCACCACAGAGAGGCTCTACTTTTCCTTTAACCTCAAGTTGTTCATTCCCACCCGTGAGACTCCCTCCCCTCAGACACAGTCTGTGCACTGAAAAACATCGCAGGGGACAATCCATGCGGAGCGCTGTTCCATTCTGCGTGTTGAAGCCGTGGATGTACAGCAGCATGTGTTGAGCGAGTTAGACATTCAGACAGGGAATATCATCAGTATATACTGGCAAAGGGGGGGATCAGGCCCCCAAATGGCTGAGCTGCGTGGATTAAGTGCTTCTGATCACAGTAACTTCACATCCCCCTCTACCTCGCACCGTGTGGAGCTGAGAGAACATAGCGTCAGGTGTTGCAGGGAGCGGTTATTACATCTCCCAGGGGCCTGTCTCGCGGAGATCACTGACAGATAGTCCAGAATTTCTAGCACCCATCTTCATGTAGGTAAAGAACTGTAGCCCAGGCGCTGAGATAGACACAGACCAGACAGCCGCTAAGAGGCTGGTTTCAGAGCACAGCCCTCAGACAGGTGAGTACAGCCACGTAGAACAGGAAAAACCTGGCTGCATTTTTTTCAGCTTTATTTTTTTCCAGAAAATAATTACAGCCAGCAAGTCAACTGTGAACTTTGAATATAAATAAGCAAATTGTCACAGGTGAAAAGAGCTGTAAGAATGTATGAGATTACTAGAGAAAATATAAACATGGACACACCATGTCTTTAATTTGAGGATTTTTCAAAATTTAGAAATGATTACTGTGACTTCTCAAATGACAGCTGGTCTCACTAAAACACCCTATCGTTACGAGAAAATTCTGCAAAAATTCTGATGTTACAATTTCAAAAATTTTTAAACGTTTGTGCCTCCTTAAAAGCACCTCAGGATGCCTTCAATATTTTGAGAAAAAAGAAATCTACTTTTGGAATATGAACGTAGCTCAGTCTTTCACTAATTTCACTTGCTGCATGCTTGATAGGGTCAGCTTTACTTAAAGTCTTTATTCTTACTGCCTAGATAATTTTTATTCAGCTGCTCTAAACGTACTAAGCAATCTTGATTCTAACAGTAATACTATATCTTTGTCACTGGTTCTGTTAATTCTAATGATTGGTCCTAGGCTGTTCCTCCCCTTCCTTTAGGAATGGTACCTTCCAGTCTCTCCATGTGCATGAAAAGTGACAAGCATGGGTCCCCATATTTCTACTTATTGGGCCACCCTAAAGACACGGTTTGTAAAATCTGCATGAATATTATCTTTCTCTAATGAGCTTTGGTTTTGCATATGTTTTTAACTGATGTATAATGCTCTCTCTTTCGTAGTAGCTTGTCTAATTATTGCTAGAGCTCTGGAAAATATTTATAGTTGAGACCTTATACGTGGTAAGGATAGGATTTGCGGGTTCAGGAGAATAAGAGGTGCGCCAATTCCAGGGGCCCAGCCTAGAGTGGCCCCAGCAGGAAGGAAGGGCCGGGAGGGTACGTATAGCAGAGGCAGCACTGGGTGAGTTCTGCCCCCTACACTTCAGAAGGTCCTCCCTGGGCTTCAGTGCAGAAAAACAAAGTATATTTCCTCTCAGCCCACATTTGGCCAGCTCCAACCCAAGCCACCCTTTCTACGCCAGACAGACAGAGCCACAGTCTGTTCATTCCCACCCATTTTAGCCCTAGGAACCCAGAACCCCACCTGGCATTGTGCTATTTCCCCAGCCTGCTTTGTGCCACTTATTCAGTCAGGACTGCATCTTCCAACTCACCTTCCTTCGTACTCAGTGATGCACGGAGATTAAGGGGAAAAACACAAAGCTTTTTTTGAGGGTAGTCATAAGTTTGTATCTAAACAGCACCCACCACTATTTCAAAAGGAACATCCTTAAGTGTTGGCTGTATTTTAGCCAAACATTCAGTAAAAATTCTTCAGGAAACTAATTGTCCTGTACATGTGTGCGTATATATATATACACCTACACACGCAAATAAAGCAGAATATAGATGACAGCCTTGCAAATATTGTTCATGCAACTTTTTAACCCCTCAACTAACTACATCCCTAGAGCAGCCCACATGTCCATTGTCAGATCCTGCAGGGGGTCTGTGAGTGCTGCCACAATTTTTAAAAACTGGGATTTTAAAATGTCAGTGTAACTTTTCAGCAGTAATTGATACGCACGCTCAGTCCCCACGGTTAGCCGTGGAAGCAGGAATCAGACGACACACTTCTCAATTCTGATTTGATTCTACTACGTTTACACTGTCACAGCCATGGCTAAGCATTTCTCCACCGAAGTCTTTTATGCTGGCCTTTTGAATGTTTTCTGAAATATGTTTTTCAATTGTTAATAACCCTGCTAGCTGCCATCCAGGACTGGTTTAAATTAAGAATGAAAGGCGATATTCACTAAATGAATTATTGAATTGGCCTACTGCTGAACATTTCCTTATCAAGTATGTTTATGCGGATATGTGTCTACACTCACACACACACACACACACACACACACACACACCATCACAATCATTCCCTAAAGACGTCTACAAAAACAGAAGTTTTAAATGAATCATTGCTCTGAAGTGTCTGTCTCTCAAGGATAAGTTATTGATCAGGGGGAACCTAAATTAGGGCATAAAGAAGACAGTTGCAATGTACTGGAAAAGGTAAAAAGCCAGGGAATAGTTATTGGGGAAATCTAGTCCAGTGACCATGGTTTAAAGAGGTGTAGATTTCTGTTTCTGACAAAAGAAAGGTATTTGCTTACCACATAATTTAGCCTGCATTTCACAGAGGTGAGGGGACCTGAATCAATTCACTAGAGTCATTAGCTAAAAAGCTTAAAAACCAAAAAACCGCCCCCAAACTGGAGGACTCTTGTGGTCTCAGTTCAGTTCCACCGACATCTATCAGGCACCTTGCTCGGTGCTAGGGAGATAAAGATTAATGAGAGAGTCTCTCCCTATGTGCATTCCCAAGCAAGGAGGGGTGACAAGGAGAGAATGAGGTAATGGGACAAGTATGAATAGTATTGGCAAAGGAGTGATAAGAGCCCAAGGGACACAGCACCCTCAATCTGCTGAGCAGGGTTGTAGAAGATTCTACTCTACCTAAGAGGTGACATTTTAGCTGGGCCTTAAGTGGCAAGTGTGATTTCACCCATGTGGATAAGAGGTGAGGCAGCTACCACACAGACTAAGTAGGAAAAGGGGAGGGACGGGATGAAAGAACATTAAAGTGGGGCTCCACAAAAAGGACCTTCTATGCCAAGCAAAGGAATTTGAATTTTATATAATCAGATGTCACCAAAAAATTAAGTGGAAGGGTGAAAATATCTGTGTTTGGAATTATGCCTCAATAGTATTTAAAATGGCTTTTATAGGAAACCGGGGGCAGTTAAAATGTAATCGTAAAAGCTGAAGCAAATGATGTGAGGACCAGAATTAGGGAAGTGGTGGTGGAAATTGCAAGTTGGGAATGGATTGTAGAGATATTTCAGACATTTCATTGATGGAAATAACCTAACTTGGTGAATAATGAATATAAGGGAAAGCGTCAGGGAGCAGGATGGGGCCAGAGTCGGGTGGCAGACGGTGTCACGTGGGTGAAGGAGCAAGTTTAGGAGTGAAGATAACGAGGTTAGCTTTGGACTTGTGGAGTTTCTGATGCCCGGAGGACCCTTACGGGAAGCAGCCCACAAACAGGGAACTTGGATCAGATGCTCAAGGGCCGGAGCATTCTGGAAGCCCTGGAGTCCTGGAGTGCCCCACTGGCTGCCCCACGTTCCGGGCCACACTGGGAATCCACCCAGTGAGACCACAGATAATTAGAGCTCCTGCTTCGATCCAGTCCTGGGGTTAAGGCCTGGCTTTTCTGGTTTGGTTTTTCAGAGGGCAGGGGTAGGTAGGGTATAAAGATGAATAAGACGCCATTTCTACCCTAAAGGAACTCTGTATGTAGGGAATGTTTAAGGAAAACAGGGTGCTTCATTGTTTACAGAAAATACTCTTTAGGGACTTCCCTGGCCGTCCAGTGTTTAAGACTCCGCACTCCCACTGCAGTGGGCACAGGATCGATCCCTGGTCGGGGAACAAAGATCCCGCATGCCGTGCAGTGCGGCCAAAAAAAAAAAACCTATTAAAAAAAAATACTCTTTAATCACACTCTTGTTGAAACCATTCTCAGATATACTGTGTGTTACATTCCTGGATTGAGGTACAAAATATCCTGAAAATGGGCATGCTCTGTTTAATTTCCCTTTTCCCCTGACACATTTGCCCTTTGAAATCTGGATTCCATCATCAAGACTCTAGTGACAGGTGTCCCCTCAGCAATCACCGGTCTCACCATAGTAACAAAATCCAGTGACGGAGATTCCACCCTTCATGTCCCTGGGACTCCCAGCAAGCTAACACTGTTGGTCAGTGTGTTAGCTGGATTTTCTCTTTCCTCTCCGATTGCTCCCCTGGGGTGTCCTTCAGCGCTCTTCTCGTGCACTGACACCCCTCCCCCAACCTGCCCCTCAGGACCTCATCTGCTCTCATGGTTCTGCCTGTCACCACCACGCACATGACTCTGATGTCTGTTTTGCTATCTCTGACTTCATTCCCAGGACTTCCAACTGCCCTCTCGACATTTCTGTCCAGACGCTCCACATCTGTGTATCCAAAATTGTATTCATGATCTTTCCTCCTAAACTACTCCTCCTCTTACCTGTTAATTAAGAAACCATCAACCCTCATTGTTGCCCAGCTCAAAACCATCTGAAGTGCCTTCCCACTCATATATATACAGCCAGTTCCCAAGTGTGAGTGATTTTACTTCTCTCATTTCTCACAAGGGCCCCCTCCTCCTTTCCTCTTGTCATTCTACTCCCATTCAGGCCCACTCCACAGGGTGAAAGAACCTCTACCTGTTTTCCTTACTGCTATGGTCAATCTCCCCTGCTCACTGAACACAGAGCATCCCTGATTTGGCCCCATCCAAATCAGTCTCATCTCTCCTCTCCACGGTATCCTATGACATATCTGTGCTGCAGCGCTGCCGGAACACTTGGCATCGTCCTATATTTCCACCCTCATGACTGGGCTTGTGCTGGTCCCTTGGCTTGGATAAACCTTTCCCCAAATCATGTCCTCCTTCAAACACCAGGTTGCAGGCTGCCTTCTCCATGAATCCCTCCCCAGATCCACCATCAGAAGTAATCTCTCAGTCCTTTGAAGCCCCGTAGCCCTTCACACATCTCCCCTTCCCCCTCTCACTCTGTTTTGCAACCTGGTTGTCAATATCCACGTAGTCTTTCCCCTTTATGGAGTTCAGATGCTCTGGGTTCTTAAAACAGTGCTTTGCAGAGAGAGGGAACCAGTAAATGCATGAATGAATAAGTCTTGCAGCATCAGTAGGTCATCATTCTGAGAGCAAATTTCGGATAGATTGCCTATCTCTACGTCACTTAGTTGTTCTGGGGCTTTCTCTTCCACTGTCATCTCCTTTTGTGTCTAAATTTCTATTTGTGTTTTTATGTACGTGGAAGGTTACTTATGTTTCTCGACCTTGGAGAAGTGGCTCTCTCTAGGGGGTGTCCTATGTGTCCCAGCAGTTCAGTCCCCTCTTGTCACTCAAGGGCCAGGGACCAGTTGGTCCCTGTGTTTGCGGACTTAAATTCCACAGGCTGCCAGATCGCTGTTTTCTGGCTTCTGCTATCTGCCCCCTGGTGGGAGAAGCTGGTCTAGAGGCTTGTGAAGGCTTCCTGGGGGGAGGGGCCAGTGCCTGCCCTCTGGTGGGCAGGGCCTTGTCAAGGGGCGTGTCCAGCCACAGGCTTGGATGTGGGCCGGGAAGTCTTTAAGCAGCCTGTCTGCTGATGGGTGAGGCTGTATTCCCGCCTTGCTGGCTGTCTGGCCTGAGGCGTCCAAGCGCTGGAGCCTACCGGCTGTTCGGTGGAGCCAGGTCTCGGTGCTAATTACCCAAGCTGGATGTCTGCCTCCAAAGAGTCCAAGAAGAGGAATGCTCCCTGATATTTCCGCCACCAGCTTTTATGAGCCCAGAGAGAGCCACAGCCACACCCCCGCCTACCCCGGAGACCCTCCAAGACCAGCAGGTAGGTTTGGCCCAGGCTCTGGTGTACACGAGACCTTGTGTGTGCACTCCAAGAGTGGAGTCTCTGCTTCCCCCAGGGCTGTGGGGCTCCTGCACTCAAGCCCCACTGGGCTTCAAAGCCAAATGCTCTGGGGGCTCCTCATGCTGATGCCAGGCCTCCAGGCTGGGGAGCCTGGCATGGGGCTCAGAGCTCTCACTCCTGCGGGAGAACTTCTGCGATATAATTGTTCTTCAGTTTGTGGGTCGCCCACCTGGGGGGTATGGGATTTGATTATATCGAGAGGGTGCACCTCCTGTTGTCTCTCATTGGGTTTCTTCTTTATGTCTTTGGATGTAGAATATCTTTTTTGGTAGATTCCAGTCTGTTTTATGGATGGTTGTTCAGCAGTTAGTTGTTATTTTGGTGTGCTCATGAGAGGAGGTGAGCAAATTTCTACATAGGCTTTTGTTGAGATAAAAGGCATGGGAGGATGGCCCAAATTTCCACTGACCATCTCAACCTAAATCGAAAGTAGATGTCTGTTTGTATTTTAATAAATTCCTGCCTATTTGCTTATTTTCTTGTATTGCTTTCTGTTAAGAGTTGAATGGAGGAAAATTGGCTAGTCCAGTGTTCCAGGTAATTATTTCTGGTTAATCTAAGTTTTATTGTTTCTGTAAGGTGTTTTCTCTCAAATAGGTAGCGTTGACCTAGGTCAATCTAGCTGCTCATTAGAATCACCTGGGGAAGTTGCATTTAAAAACCCCCGTAGAGGCTCCTCCCCAAACCAATTAAACCAGAATGGTGCCAGGAGTGATGGGAGGTTTGCTGCTTTTTTTTTTTAAAAACGTGCCGCAGGTGAGTGTACTGAGCAGCCTGAGTTGAGAACCACCAGTCGCTCAGATAAGGAGGGAAATCATACAGGGAGGCTATTACATTAACTTAGGAAATTCAGGGATGGGGCAATGAGGTGCTGAAAACAGCAGAAGTGAAATAGAGAAGTGACGATAGCAAGAGTCTTGAAAGAAGAATCATTAAGGCTTGGTGACTGATGATGTAAAGGGAATAAGAATTAGGGAGAACTCAAAAATTATCCCCAGGTAAGACCCCAAGTATTTGGGAAGATGGCACAGCCATTGTCAGGAAAAAGAAATGGGAAAATTCAGAAATGATGCTGTTGACAAGCCGGGTGACCTTTCAAGAATTTCTTAACTTCTCAGGGCCTCGGTTTTCTCATCTGTACAAATGATAGGGTTTGGTTATATGGTGGCTCAGTTCCTTTCAAGTACTAGTATTGAAAGTAGTGTGAGTGAAGTAATCTGGGGTAAAAATCCATGTGGAATTTTCAGACGTGTGTGGGCATTTAAATAGTGATTCACAACATGCACCTGCATCAGAGCCGTGCATCTTCAGCAGACGGGGTCTCCAGGGAAGAGTGCAGAAAATTGGGGGTGAAGGAAGGGTCAGGAAAGCAGAGTGAGAATATAGAATTTGCCTTGTTGCCTGCTCCAGGCTCTGTGTCACTTCCCTGCTTACCCTGTGACAGGTGAGCAGTGACACAGTGGCTGCTGTCCCTCATCCCAACTTTATGGACACAATCATTTTTCATATGACTACTTGGAGTTGCTGTCACATACTGGGTTTTCCTAGGGAAAGATTGTCTCTTATTAACATAGTGCCTTCAAAAAATGAATTGGGTCATTTTGTAATTCATTATGAAAATTCACCCATAGAAAATAAGTAGCAGGAATTCTTAATAACTCTTTTTATATTCAAGATGTCTCTCTTTTTTTCATATAGAATGCCAAGAGGGAGAAAAATTATCTTTTCCAAGTGAAATACATCTGTTCAGTTGGCCTTTTCCCATTATTTCTATCAATAGCTTATTACCTCTGGGCATACAGCAATCAATATCTTTAGCTTGTTTTCAAAGTGAAATATCAGGCAATGGCCATGAAAAAAACAAAAAACAAAAAAAACCACCAAAAACCTCACTGCTTACTCTGCATGGAAGTGAAATGTTGATTGCCTTTCAGATGTCAAATATGGTGAAACCAAATCCCAGTCTTTCAATACTCAAAGCCCTGGGGTACATAGAAGCTCTATCTAGAAACCCCTGTGCTCAACAGCTAATGATCAGGGAAATGCAAATCAAAACCATAATGAAATATCATCTCACATCTGTTTGAGGGCCACTATTTAAAAAAAACAGAAAATAATAAGTGTTGGCAAGGATGTAGAGAAATTAGAACAATTGGGCACTGATGGTGGGAATGTAAAGTGGTGCAGCCACTATGGAAAATTATATGGAGATTCCTCAAAAAATTAACAATAGAACTACCATATTATCCAGCAATCCTACTTCTGGGTATGTATCCAAAAGAACTGGAAACAGGATCTTGAAGAGATACTTGCACATTCATGTTCATTGCAGCGTTATTCACAATAGCCAAAAGAGGTGGAAGCAACGTAAATGTCCATGATTGGATGAATGGATAAAGAAGTGGAATATTATTCAGTCTTAGCAAAGAAAGAAATCCTGACACATGCTACAACATGAATGAGGCTTGAGGACATTATGCTAAGTGAAATAAGCCAATCACATAAACACAACTACTGCATGATTTCATTTCTATGAGGTACTAAAGTAGTCAAGTCTTAGAATGTAGAATGGTGGTTGCCAGGGGTTGGGAGTAGTAAGGGGGCGTTGTTCAACAGGCACAGGGTTTCAGTTTTGCAAGATGGAAAATGTTCTAGAGGACTGTTATGTGTACGTGACACTACCGTAGGGTACACTTAAAATGAATAAGAGGGTCAATTTTTTGTGTTTTAAAAAAAAAAGACAATGCCACACTGGGCTCTTATGAGAACCAGCATCTCTAAGGCTTAGTAGTTCAAAACACAGAGGACTTACCCCCTTCTGAGCTTTATTTTGTAAATTGCGCTGAAGCGGGCATCGCTCAGGGAAATTAGATGACAAGCCCCGAGTTTCTTAAAGGAGCCATCAGTTGGAGGGAGGTGCTCGTTATAGTAAGATTGGTATTAGTATCAGTTCTCCCTCTACAGAGTTTTCTCCCTCTACAGAGTTTTCTGTTTTGCTTCTCTTGTTGCTGCTGTTAAGGTTCTTGCCTTTGGTTGATTTTGGAACCGGGTGGCTTTGGAGTTCCACTGGGGCAGTAAGGAAGTAGGACTGCAAGTGTAGAAAAGGAAATTCCAGAGTCCGGTGATGTTTCAGTGATTGTTTAAATATTTCCATTCCTTTGTATCCCACCTCTTTTCACGAAGGCCTCTTTGAGGCAGTAGCTCAGATTCAGTGGCGAAGGGGAATATCGATTGTCCTGCCAGCCGCGCTAGGAAACAGACAAATGTTAATAGAACACAATCCTCATTCCCCACCGATAAGCTCACTGACAAGAGGAAAGCGTTCCCATCCGCCAGGAGCCCCAGGTGTCAGGAGCCTCAGGTGGTGGCAGCAGCCCTCACCACGTTGACAGGTGATATCAGGTGATATAAGTGGAAACGCATTGCCAGGCTATTTAGTTATTGCACAATGGGCCACGAGGAACATGGCATCCTTTGTGCCTTTCTTTGACCTTGTTTATGAAAGATTTTGTGAGGTTATTATCTGTTTCATCAGTTAGCAAGCCCAGAGCCCCATGCTGGCCCCTGAGAGAACTGTTCGCCTCCTGAGGACAAGAGCCACAGCTACTAGCTCACAGCGAGGCCACACTTCACACCCAGCGGTGCCTTGTGCAGCACTGTTTGAATGAATGAACGAATGAATGAGCGACTAGAAAGGATATAGAGCAGTCAGGCCCTGCCCTCCGAGAGGTTATGGTCTACTAGGAAAAAAGACAAAACAAGCACTCCTAGGACTGAAGGACTTAAAAATAATAAGGACGTAGTACATACACACACTGAGATGAGGAGGATGCCTGTGAGAGTAAGTTGAGCGGGTGGGAGACTTTTTTAAGAAAGAATTCCTACCCTTCCAGTCCAGCATTGCACTATGGAAATTAAATTATTTTCACTAACTGCAGTATTTTTTGCCTATGTTTATACTAAACTGCTCCGTTTAAGTATATATATCATGTTAAATATATATATATATACATATCTAAGAGAAGGTGCAAAATAAACTCAATTCATAAAAGATAGTATTGGATCCAGCTGATTCTGAGGCAGATCTTGCAGGAGGACAAACGTGCTTGAGAACTCAAAAAGCTAGAACTAAGCCTTTAATACCTCACAGCAGCTGGAAGTTCAGTTTGGACCGCTGAACGGAATGCAGCAAAATCCAGTCACCTCTGATTCCTAGCAAAGAGTGAACAATTTTCAGCGGAAATGTTTTTCTCACTTCTCATCACCCTTCTCCTCCACCTGATCTTTCCTCAATCCACCCACCCCAGAAAATGGATGCTTCCACTTTGAAGCAGGGAAAGGACAGGGTGCGCGGGAAGAGAGCCACAAACTTCTGCTTAGGCCGGAGACCCGAGAGGAAAAAATACAGGGAAGTGTCAATTATATTTTTCCAAATTCCTGGTTAATAGTTTCCTCCTGAGAGAAAACATTTAGAGGCCTCAGCCTCACTTTTCCATCTCCAATTAGAACATATTCCTAAGGCGGGTACCTGGCCTGTCTGTCCTCCCAGGTCCCCACTCCTCCTGGGACCAATCTGACCAGGAAAGGGAGAGGAGGGACCGAGACAAGGACCCTCACCTGGTAACCTACGGGGTCAGAGGTGCCACACCCCTGGGGCTCCCCCTCCCTCGGGTCTGTTCACCAAGTGCTCTGGGGGACCTACGTGAAAGGCTGATGTTCTGAAATGAACTCTTAAGACAGAAATTAAGAAAGGATGTAACAAATCTCAATTGTGGAAATGTTCCTACTGGTATTCTGTGGTTGCATTCGTGCTCCAGTGACGCCCCAAGGGGCATCATTTTCTAACATAGCTTTCACTGATTTTAACACAGTAATACATATCAGCTATAGACTATCTCTAAAGCAGAAACAATCGAAAGAAGGAAAAACTTCTTCCTCTTTTGAAAATGTAACCATTTTGTTTTGAAACCTGCTTGATTCACTTGCCAATGTGTTTACCTGTCCACAATAGTAAATACCCTTCTACACATCGTTTTTCACAGCTGCTTAGCACTTTGTTGTACAGGTTTATCATTCAACCAATCTCCTGTTTGGACTTCTCTTGTTTTTCTAGTTTTCCCACTATTGTGAAAAATACCGAAAAAATATCTTTGTAGCTATATCTTCCCATATATCTTTATTTCCTCAGGATAACTCTGAAAAGCAAAACCACTGGGTCAGAGTATCTGCATTCTTACGGGAGCATAGATGAAGTTGGGGAATCATATGGGCCCAGCTTTGGGAGCTACTCCCGGCTGATGGACTAAACTTTATATTAAAGTATCTTTTCCAATAGCCAAGCATTGATGAGCTCTGGCAGAAGCCGTGTGATGGGATAAAAAGTGCCTGGAGCTGTGAGTCAGTGCTGGGCAGGAAGGCCGGGCTGCCCCACCCACCCCACAAAACCCCTCAGGCCCCGGCCTGGCTCTCTGGGGTTCCCACACCTCGTTGCTAACATGGTGACATGGCTGAACGACAGGTTCTCTGCCAACCCCTCCGGCTGGAGCACAAGAGGATTCCATCCAAAATTGGATATAATTGCATAGCATTTATGTGTACATAGTTTGTCTTACTATTATTGTCCCTTCTGTTTTGTTTAGTTTGTTTTTAAGCAGCACTGACAATACTTCTCAGAGAAGCAGAGGGTTGTATGCAATCTCATAACACACTTCCTCGACAGTTAAAAAAATTGTAGGCCTTCTTGGATAGCTCAGAAGTTGCCTGTGTCTGCGTATTGTATTTCCTTGGGGAAGAGCAATTAGTTAAGCGGAGGCCCAAGCCCAGGACACCACTGACATTCATATGGCTTTTTTCCAAAGTGTTCTGGGCGATAAGAGCTTTTCAGGCACTTGGAGAATGAGTGTTGGGTGGGCTTCATTTGCCAATGGCAGACCTGACCTATAGCACTGGACCTAAGCACACTGGACACTGACAGAACCAGAGCAGGCTGATGTCCCAGGTAGGGGTTGGCCATCACCAAGGATGCTGTTGTTCGTGGCTTCAGAGGTGTCTATCACCCGGCAAAGCAGAATTTTGAGGCCCATTCCTGTTGACTTGAGTGTGGAAATGCTTCCATTTGGGGAACCAGCTGAGTTGGTAATATTTGAGGGAACCAGTGGAGCCCATGGCAACTAGTTATCACTCTTCTTGGTAGCTATACCTTCGCCTCTAAATATGTGATCTTTCATTAAGAAAGTTTTTATAAGATGATGTTTTCAAATAGGCAGGCCTCTGAGAATCCCTTAAATTAGATTAAGACAGATCAGACCTCCGGGAGAATCATCTCCACTTTGTAACTCAGAAATCCAAGACACAAGAGGAATTCTGACCACACTAACCTACAAAGCTGATTTAGAAACAAACGTTTCCATTTCCTTGCCTTCTCCTCACTCATTCAGTAGTATTCCCAGCTGAACGGCAGCAGCCCATGGAAAACCCTCCTGTGTCACTTAGGTGCCATCCAAAGCAGACATCCCTGGCACCTCCAGGAAGAGCTGTCTTGTCTTTGTGCAAGCACCTTGACTGAGCTGAGAATATTCATTCATATTCAGTCTTCATTTTAAATAACCACCCTCTTGTTTTCAGCAAGACTGGCTTAATTTGAAGAGCCTGTGGTGTGGAAAAAAGAGACTAAATGAATCAGAATACTGGTCAATAACACTGGTCTAAAACCATCAGGCAGTTTAAATACAAGATCCCTAAGGTCCCGAGAGGTTTATAGCCAAGGGTAAAAACTATTCAAGGACAAAATTGAGTATGAAAATGTATTATACAAACACAGCTGTAGCTAGCAAAGAGAGTTAAGACAACTTAAGATGAGAAGCACAGAATTTGGACAACTTCTACCTGGTGATTTAAGAAATTTCGCTGTTGTAAAAGATGTATTGGCCTTTTACATAGGTATCAGACAGCCTTCATTATCAGTCCCAATTTGTAAAATGGTATTTAAAGAGAGAAATACTGGCATATTTCAGAGGTGAAAAGACCATAAGATCTTAGAGCTACTGTCTCATTGCCAAGAGCACAAGTGAGTGGAAAATTACAGATACAGATTCTGAAGTACATCCATGTTCAGTGAGACCCTGCATACTTGGAGTTCTCATTTTCCCCTTCTGAACTGAAGAAGAAAACATTGAGCCGTCCCTGCCATGTTTTAAAAGAATAAGTGCATTGATAGTTTTGCTCTGCCAGGTATATTGATAGAGGATGTCATTGGGCACGCCCTGGCAAGCAGCGTCCTTGGAATTAATGGGTTTTGTTTATCAGGTTCAGATAGATCCGCAGCCCACCTACCTCCACGATCGGGGTGGAGAGGAGGCGTTCAAGGCTGTTGGGGGCTTGACTGCCAGCCACTAAAACATCATGCAGTTGCAATTCTGTCTGCACCCATTTGTTATGGGATAGAGGTGATTACAGGAGTAGGGGCAGAGCCCCCGCCATGATTTATGGTGGAAGAACAGCTCAGAGAGGAATTCGGTCAAGCGGGAATGGCTGAGCAGCATAACGGGTGTCAGCCAAGGTGTGAGCACTAAGTGAAATTTCTAGAAGGAAAAAACTTCAGCCACGGGCCTTAGCCCTACATGTCCTGAGCCAAAGATAAATATACGCTCCTCTCCTTCCTCATCTTCGCACTGTTTGCAGTTTGCACTGACCATTCCAGGGAGAAGCACTTTACTGATCAGACGGGTGATGTTGGGAGCGATCATGAGATTGATGTGATTGTGCGTCTTTTATTCCACAGTGTCTCTTTCTCATCATGTCTTGTCCTTTAAATAAAGGCAGCACATCATAAGTTTGAGGGGGAGAAGACAGAATAAATTAAAAATTAATTTAGAAACCATTTAAAAAAATTTCCCAGCTCTTTTAATGTTCACTGGAAATTCCTCAGAATGCCTTTTAGCTAAGAATAGAACTCAGTGAAACTATTTATGTCTGCAACCCATTCTTGGGTGAATGGAGAATGCACGACAAACCACTCCCCCGACCCAAAATCAGCGTGAAATGAAAATCCAGTTGACATAAATATGAGGGTAGAGAGGAGAAGTATCATAGGAAGTAAAAAAAAACTGGAGAGAACTTCAAATTTTTAACAGTAGGTTTTTCTGAGTAGTAAGAAATAGTGCTCAGATGATACACTTTTATATGTTATCCAAAGTGTCTCTAATATATTTTAGTAATCAGAGAACAAAGAGGAAGAAGGGAGAGAGTGACTCCTTCAGGAGATCACTGATTCATTTCCTCTTAGCAATCATATGTAGATGTATGCATGGGTGGGAACATCTCCTGGGGGAGTCACGGTGTTCTCCACCCAGACTTTCTTTCTGAAATACTATCCCTATAAAAAGCAAAGCAGGACTTCCCTGGTGGCGCAGTGGTTGAGAGTCCGCCTGCCGATGCAGGGGACGCGGGTCGATGCAGGGGACACGGGTTCGTGCCCCGGTCCGGGAAGATCCCACATGCCGCAGAGCCGCTGGGCCCGCGAGCCATGGCCGCTGAGCCTGCGCGTCCGGAGCCTGTGCTCCGCAGCGGGAGGGGCCGCGACAGTGAGAGGCCCGCGTACCGCAAAAAAAAAAAAAAAAAAGAAAACAAAGCAGTACCCCAATTTAATATATTCTGCGTATAGGAGACATGCCAGTGAGGACATAATAATATTCACGTGGTTACCCATTTAATTTCAGAGCCTTCATTCCAAAATGTCACATGGGCAAGACTTTCTCTTGACTTGATTCACTCAAGTCAAAGTTTTTGGTGCCAGGCACTTACCTTGGCACTGAGAGGAACAGAAAGATGAATGAACCACACATGTTACCTAGGAGGCATGACCCAAACAAGTCTATCAATAAGTAAATATCAGCCAACAGGTGCTCAGAAGAGATGAGCAAAGTGCATCTCTCTCTCTGAGGTTATCAAAGGAGACTTCAAGAACGTGGTGGCATTTGAGCTGAGCCTTGAGCAATAAGGCTGACTCTTAGGAGGCAGAGAGGGAGTGGGGCAGTACAGTCACAAGCAAAATCAGTTGAAGTGAGGACTTGAGAGTTAAGGCACGTAGAACAATTTGACTGGAGCGTAAGGTGCATGCCAGAGACACGGTGGGAGGGAGGGAAGGCCTACCATTTAGGCTCAGGCCAGGCCACGGAGGCCAGAAAATGGAGACGATCAGAGCGGTGAGATAGCAAAAACGAGGCTGGAGGTGAAGGCGGCAGTGGCAACGTGACAACCACCGCAGCGCTGTAGGGGAGCAGAAACAAGGGCCTCAAGTAGGGCGGGCCTGGAAAGGCAGGCAGAGACACAAGGAACTGCTGGGTACCTTATTAAGGGAAGGCGAGGGAGGACAACCCTGAGGCTTGGCTCCTGAGTGACTGACGGGCAAAGGAGAGAAGTGGGGGAGTCAAGATGGCAGCAGCTCATCATTAGAGAATCCAGGAAGGCTCAGCGGCCTCCTGAAGGGCAGCATGCTGCCGCCGAGGGTCCAGGCTGGCGCAATTACAGGCTCACCAGGAGACAATCCTGTTCATTTTCCTCTCCTCAGGCAGTTCCACGCCGGAGCCTGCCCGGACAGCTGAGCTAGACAGATATCTAGGAAAGAAGATTCTTCTCCCTCCAACCCCATTTTAATAGATTTCACAGGAGGATGTATTTATGGATAATCGAAATCATCCTGCCTCAATCTCTCTTCCTTTCCTATTAAGACGATACACACAGAGCACATAACACCCACCCTCATTCCCTGGTTCTTTGTAAAAAGTGCCCAGTCTCTGACTAGTCAGTATTGTAATTTTACATCCTGTCGATGGGGGTTTGGTCTATGTATTATACAAAGATGGATAAGCAGTTACCTAGCTATTTAGCGAGTGATGCAAAATATCCTTAAACTACTTTACATTAACAGTTAATATAGTTAATATTTAATGTTATAAACCAACACGCAATAAGTGACTTTTAAGTCTTTCAGTCCATCTACATTTTCATCTGGGAAGAACATTTTATTAGCATATTTATGATACCATCTCAAGACTTAGTATGGCTTAATTCTATTGATAACAATTAATTTAAAAATCTTTGTCTTTTTTAATTATAGTTTTTGATTTAGTTCTTTCCTGCTCGGCAAATAAGGGTTGCTGCAGCTGGCATGCAGGTGGCCCCTAGCTAGCTTTGTTCTTTTTAGATCTATCATAAGTTATTTGGTAAAGGAAGTTGATTAAAAGCAACAGCTCCCTATGTGGCCCCATGACCTGACTGTAGCTCAGCTTGTCAGAGCTCTGGGCAGATATTTAGGTTTTAGCTTATTCTCTTCCACGGTCATGATCTTTAGCCCACAGAAGCCATGTTGAAGGCAATTCAAACTGAGTGGTTAACAGCCTCACCTGTGGATGACCCAGGTCCTCTCATCAGCATCTTCATTGGGCCTGATACTGAAGACATTCCTACTTCTGGCCCTTTTTGGCCCCAGGGAATGTGGTGTTAAGTTCCTAGCTCCTCAGTTTCTCAACTGTGGACTCATCATCCGGGCTCTGTTAGATACAAGGCTTCCAGGTCCAGGACACCAGGGACGATCTGGTTTTGGACCTTGATATTCATGAGAAGGATGCAAAACTGCTGAGTGTTCAGTAGAGCCAGTATCATAAGACATATCTTAGAACTCGGTATGGGAGGGCTGCTGGCAGGGAAGACCTAAGGAATACGGAATGGAGAAGAGAGGTCACATCTTCCATCTAGATGCTAAGTTCCATGGGATGAGGCTGCAAGCACCCTGAATATCCCTATAGAGGTTTGCTCCTTGCCTGAAAGCAAACCACCAAGGGGAAGACAGGATGCCTATCTGTTCACCAACAACCAAGCACTCCCAGACCTTGGGGGCTACTAAGGGAGTTGCCATAGTCACCAAACATTTTCAATTACAGGAAAAGCCAGCCTGTTTTCAGAGTTAAGCCAGAATGCATCGATTACAGAAAAACTGTATATCGATCTAGCCCTGGTTCCAACTAGGAAAATTTTTAAGCCAAAAGAAAAAAAAAGAAAGAAAGAAAAAAGTGCAGTAGACAAGGGTGAACTAGCTATGTAGCTTCCAAGAGAGCAACTCAGTGTTTCCCTCATACTGTTTCATATATTAAAGTTAGCATAACATGATTGAGAAATAAGCACATGACGCTACTACAGCTTTTTTCTTTGAAAGAAGAAACCTCAAGTCAGTCTGTCTTAAGGGAAGTTGGTCAAAGAAATGGTAAAGCAGGAAGGTCAAGTTATCTTGAAAAGTAAAATCGTTTCTAATTCATCTAGGCTTATTAATTTTAAAATTAAAGCACTTTCACTCCATCCATGCTCTTTACTAAGAGACTTGAACATAGTTGTAAATGAAGTGGGCTCTGATTAAATGAATCTTCACTCTCAGATGAAGGCAAAGCGGGCTTAACCCATGTATATACATAACCATAAAATTGTTGACTGGAACTGAAAAGGCTCATGAAAGTGTCATCATTATTCAGGTACTTTCCCTCAAAAATAAATGTCTAAGGAATTTTTCCATGTCTTCATATCAGTCAGTATATAACTCTATTAGTGTGCTTAACAAATTGTAGCGTACTTCTTCTTTCTTTAGGGGTCCTTCTCCTTTCATTAGAATGTGAGCTCCACAGGGTCAGAAAGAACATGTTTTAAATTCATTTTCATATTCCCAATGGTGAGCACATTGCTCTGGCTTAGGGATATGAATAGGCCACTCTGTGTAGTAGAATGAATGGATGAATGAATGAATCAAGAAATTAAAGAATATCAGACCCCCAACCAAAGATCCTTACCTGGCTGTTGCTGTCCCACGTACCTAGGTCTCCACCACGTAGATACATCCTCGAGCTTGTGAGGGAGACTTCTCAAATGAAATCTCTTGAGTCTTAAGTTTCCATCCACCTTTGACCTTTATTCCCACTCGTAGCAAATGATGACACTGAGGTCTTTTGAATGTCCCATTGACTTTGCCATTGATTCTCGGACTCCGTCTCTCGGAGGGAACCTCTCTTTGCCAAATACTACCCCCAAATGGTATGCTAGCTCCACAAGGGCACTGACGTTGTATTGTTGACCAGTGTATTCTGAGTGCTACCATCTCATAGTCACTCCAAAGACATTTGTCAAATGAGAAATTAATTAAAGATTTCTCAGTCTATTGGCGTCCAACCAGTCCTCTATACTGCTGTGAAAAAAAAGAAGACGGGAATAAAAAGGTATACTAGAGCTCTGCATTAAGATTGAGTGCTTTTCTACTGTTCAGCAAAAGGTAGAGCTGGAGTCTGAGGAGATGCTAATGCCACTGTGGGCAACTCTTTCACTGTGTCATTCTGTCCCTGGAAAGGCAGTGACAGCAGCCGGTCTGTCTTTCTCATGGCTACGTTTCGAGAGGAAGAAAAAGTCTCTACTCCCGCGCTACACACATACACACACACACCCTATCCACACACACAGACACTCGCCCTATGCACAGAGACACGCACATAGACACACATACACCTCTTACTTAAAGCAGCAATGTTTCCACTTAGAAATAGTTGTTGTCAGCCTCAGTTACTAAGAGAAAGAATGCCCTGGGAACTCGATCCTGAAAAGGGAACATTAATAGTGCTGTAAATTTCGGGAGGAGAAATATTATCTTAATGAATGTTTCTCGTAAAATAATGGAATAAAGATGACTTCCTCATAATAGAAGTACGAGGTCTGACACAAATTACCCTTTTTTTTTTTTTCCCATTTACCTTTAATTAAGCTGCCCCTGGAAGATGAAAGAGTAAAGAGAATGAACTTCAAAGAGAGAAGACTTATACCCGAGTAATTGGCTTGATCCATTCATTATTTTTCTTTTTGCATTTACTTTAGGTTAGAGTTTGGCAAAAATCAAACTTAGTAAAAGTAATAGTTATACCAAAAGTGCATCACTTCTCAGTTCGTAAATTTTTGAGACTGAAACTTACACCTCTTAAGGTTTATAATTATTCCCTCTCAGTAAAATGAGGATGCCTGTGTCTTAGGGAAGGGCATTGCCAGAAATAAAGTGCAAGACTGATTAGCCCTTACTCTTTCCTAAAACAGCATTGTGACAAGTTGACTGTGAAAACAGTGGCCACACATCAGTTAAAACGTCTTTGACTCGCTTGCTTCATTCAAGCTTAGATGCTAAAAAAGAAGAAAGGGCTAACAGTCCATCCTCTAGGGCTCTCTGAATCCAGAACCCTAATCCAGGTTGCTGGTTATTTCAAGTGGATATAAATGGAAATTTGGACCAATCCTTTCCACCCCCAGAGGTCAAGAGAGCATCTGTACTTCTAAAACAAATTATTCTAAAACTTAAGTTCCCAGTGCAACTTTCTCTTTAAGAGAAGGCTGATACGAATCTCCAGAGTACAAACTCTCCACACAGATGTGTCCCATCTCAGGCTGCACCTGCCACACACAGAAACAATAGGGTCCATCCACCTCACCTAGGGGTATCCAAAGCCTTTTATAGCAATTTCAGTGACTAAAATGTAGCGAAAAAATTTTACTGTTTTAAAAAGTTCTTGTCGTGTAATACAGGTAAGAGAAATAATATATCCCACTCTATATAGTGTCTTTATTTCATACAAGGCAACTTTAAGAAGAAGTTTAAGAACTTTAAGAAGGAGAGCACTTAACATTTAGTAGTTATGAAAACTGAGGCCCAGAGAGGTTTGCCCAAGGTCATACAGCTAGTCAGCAATGGACAATGTACTTGAACCCATCTTCTGACTTCAAAGCATAGTGTTCTTTTCACTGAGTTGTGTGTGCCCTCCTGGCCCGATTCAAAGGCTTTACTCAGCTTGTTTAAGGGGATGCTGGTATATTCCTGCATATTGTCTACATTGATGTATTGATGGAGTCCTGGGTCTTGAGGGTCTGGCAGTTGTTAGTCAGCTGCATTTTGCAGCTCCAGGTATCACCAGCTATAATACTCTGCATATGGATAAAGCTGACTCATGCAGAGTAACTCCAGGAGATTCAGTCCAGTCAGGCCTTCAGAGAGTCTCCAAGGGATAGGGTCTTTGTGGTCAACCAATAATAACAACAGCATTTAATTCACTTTGCATTTACTTCATATCGACTATGTGTCTGGCATTCTAACGGGTGCCATGGTTGAGCTCACTCAGACTTCATAACAGCTCTGGGGTTAGGTACCACAGCTCCTCTCATTTTACTAATAAGAAAGACAAGGCTAGAGAGTGCTGGTTAGCCTTGATCAGGGAGGATGACCAGAGACTGGATCCAGAGCAATTTGACTCTGCAGCCCAGACTTCTAAAACCTGCATTACAACAGCCCGGTGGAGTTCATGCCTTCTTGATCAGCTATAACCCTCCAGAGACTCGTGAAATTCAACTAGACTCCAAGCCATTATAGAGAATACCATCTTAAAAAGCAAAAGCCAGCCCCCGTTGGCTCAGGGCCTACAACATTTGCCAGAACAGGAAAAAGCTGCCATTTTATTAGCACAGTGAAACTATCCTCTTGGTACTCTTTGGGTCATTTATCAAAGCAAGTAAATGTAGCCAAAGAACATATTCCTCGACCACTGGGAACCTGAACAAAGGCCCCATGACCCTGACTTTTTGGGGTCAAGAGCGAGGCAGCAGGTGTTCGCCCTGCCTGCAGACTGGAATCGCCTGCCACGCTTTACAAAGAACCCACTTCTGAGTCTCATCGCCAGAGTCCGGGGATTGGTCCCCGGTGTGTCTGCGGGGGAGAGACCCACTGCTCTACCTGGAGTGCAGGCGGAGGAGCCTCCCCTCATTCCCAGTGTGGGGACCGCCATCTGAAACCGTGTGGATGACCTTGCCAACGCAGGGGAAGTTGAGCAAGGCGTAGCATGGAGCGCCCCTCTTCCCGCCTCAGGACTGAGCCGGGCGGGGTCCGTGATCGCTGCCAGGAGGAGCAGGCCACCAGGGGGCGCTCATCCTCCGGTCCGCGGCCGGGCGCCAAGCTCGCCCTTCTGCTCCTCCCTGCGCCGTGGTCTGGGGAGAGAGTGGGAAAGACCTAGAATTGTGCTCTAACCCCTTCCGGCTTGCCAGGTGACCCAAAGGAAGTCGCTTACCCTCCGGCACTTTCCCCTTTGGAAAATATATACAAAAATAACTGCCACCCAACAAGCCCTGGACGGGTGCCCCAAGAACCCCAGTGGGATGTCTCGGGATTACGCTGGCAAAAGCAGCCCATTGGCAAGGATTATTATCATTACGAATAATGTCTTACCTGCTGAAGTCTAATGTCTATATTAGAACGGCTGCATGTGTGCTGGGAGCTGTACTCCAAGTGACTCTACCCACACGTTAACGTAAGGATTTATCTCCCAACCTGCGGAACGGTATTAGCAGGTCGCTATGAGGTCCATCTCTCGAAACTGCAGACTTAGAAAGCAAATCTCAGGTGGCAGCTACGCGGTCGGGTCCCCTCCACCAAGGGTAAGGCTGAAGAATTAGCAGAGTCTTAATTACTCATCCGCCAGGGTCTACAGACTTCAAGGCTGAGCCAGAATGCAGGAAGCCTATTGCCCCGTAAGAACACACTCCATTTTTCAAGCAATTTCTCCAGTTCATTTGTTTCAAGCACCTTTGAATTCCTCTGGCATAATCAACCCTACCCTTGTCAACACAAAGTGATTGTTTAAACGACTCAATCAGATCATGCCGTGGGCGACTATTTCCAATTATTATGATTTATTGCCTGTTTAGCACCAATGTGCCAGGCACGTTCAACAGAAGAGGTAGCTTCGAAGATGGTTTTTCTTTCTGCTCTGGAGGCCCACAGAATAAAAATAGCCTGCTCAGAGTAAAGGAAACATTATCCTCCCTGACGAGGATCAATGACTAAGGACATTTGGGGAAGGAGGTTTAATTTTCCAGATGAAGAAGAACAAGACTTTCTCATAGCCATCGATCCTCCTATTGATCTAGGGCACAGAGTAAATTGATTAAAGAGAGAGAGCATATTCCCGGTTTTTCACCAGGCCAGGAAGAGATTTGTTGTGGATAAACCAAAGTCACATAGTCCCATTGACGGCAGGAATCTGGTATTATTAGTCTTGATTCCCAGCGTGGCCCCATGCTGGCACCTTTGGGCACTGAACAAATGCTTATTCAATTGATTGATTCAAGTGTGAGAGGTCAGACCACTTATTATTCCCATCACTAATCACAGTTTAGGGAATGGAAGTTCTTTGTAACAGCTTTTCAGGGAAGAGCCTGTCACCGTTTTAATTCTTGTCTCAGGTGGCTGCCAGAAAAAGACAGGAGCCAGGTACTGAGCGGTGGTTTCTGAATGGCTGAGGATCTCAGGAATGTGTTGACTAGACAAACAGGCTCCAAGTTCTTAAGAACAACAGCCAGCTAACTTACTGACATTTTAAGAAGTCCTATTAGTGAATATTAAACATCAACTCAAGTCATTTGTAAAAATTAAAAGGGACTATCTATCAACACATCCTTCAGATACCCTCTCTCCAGTCATACCCGAGGTAGACAAGGAACGGTTACTGTCCTGTCCTGAATGAAACACTGAATGGTTCCCTGGTGTTAACTATACCAGTAACATGGCATGACTTACGCTTGGTTAAAACACCAGTAACTGGGCTTCCCTGGTGGCGCAGTGGTTGAGGGTCCGCCTGCCGATGCAGGGGACACGGGTTCGTGCCCCGGTCCGGGAAGATCCCACGTGCCGCGGAGCGGCTGGGCCCGTGAGCCGTGGCCGCTGAGCCTGCGCGTCCGGAGCCTGTGCTCCGCCACGGGAGAGGCCACAACAGTGAGAGGCCTGCGTATCGCAAAAAAAAAACAAAGTACACGGAGCGGCTGGGCCCGTGAGCCGTGGCCGCTGAGCATGCGCGTCCGGAGCCCGTGCTCCGCCACGGGAGAGGCCATAACAGTGAGAGGCCTGCGTATCGCAAAAAAAAACCAAAATACAAAAAAAAATACACCACTAACTTAACCAGTAGTCTCTCTTGAGCATTCAGAAACAAAAGTCAACCTGGGAGGCATAGAATTTCTTATTCTTTCTGGAACTATCATTCACTTGAGCACACTGGTCACCACTGTTATTTCTTTTCTCAACTTCAGGAAAGTGCCCCCTGCAGTTCACAAAATGATCTCACAGACTAAACTGTGAATATTTTGGAGCATCGTTTCTCAAACTGGGGAGCTCGTTAAAATACAGATTCTGATTCCTTGGGCCTGGGGTTAGGCCTGAGATTCTGTGTTTTTAGTGGCCTCGCAGGTGACGCCAGTGCTTCTGGTCCATGGAACAATTTGAGCAGCAAGGTTTTAGCAATTCACACAAATCTTTTTCCTACAAATTGTACATAGTGTGTAATATCTGTACATTTTTTTTCATTTAGGAAGACAGTAATACAATAAAATGTAACTGAGTGTATGACATCGAGTGATGTCACCTATACAGACATAGATACATATAGTGATACATATACATTTATTTCAAGTGTACCAGGCCTTGCCACATTTCTCTAAATTATGATGGTTGGCTGCGGTTCCACTTTCAAGAGAAGGGAATGAGTGATCTCCAACTGATACTCATCCTTCATTCAATTGCTATTTATTGAACACTTAGTATGTGCCCAGCACTGTGTTAGAAACTGAAGTTACAACAGTGGACAAGACAGATCACAGTCTCTGTCTAATAGGATTTGTATTCGAGGAAGAGAGATACAGAGATTGAGGTAACTGTTGGGAAAGAAACAAAGGAGCTGAAATAGAAAATGACCACTTTGGACAAGGTGGTGAGAGAGGCCCGTCTGAGGAGGTGACACTGAAGTTGAAGGGTCTACTCATGTGAAGCGACAGGGGGCCGAGTGTTGAGGCTCCAGCTGTGCTCACAGCCCAGGAAGCAGCTCCTCCCCGGCAGCAAGCATGTATTGAACAGATAGGGGCTGCTGCACAAGCTCGATCCTCAGTCTGCATCCGAGTCTGCATCACTGCCAGCAATTCACCACCGACCCCTCTGCACTCAGCTGCCCACATCCTTTCCTGAGCCGGCCTCTGGCTCCCCTGCCTGTTTGCAGCCCAGCCAGCCGCTGCACTAGCGCTCTCTGCAGGGGTTGCTGACACATGAGGAGTTTTCTGCTTGTGCACAGACCCATAAAAATCTGAGGCCCTGATAAACCGTCATCCACAGTGATAGTCAAATAGCGCTTCTAGTATTTCTTTTCAGTTTAATTTTATTTCTGAGGAAGTGTCTCCAACAAAGAGCCTTATTTTTTGCTCAAATGAAATTAAACCTGCTGGAAGTCAGAGTAAATTGATTAAAGAGAGAGAGCATATTCCCGGTTTTTCACCAGGCCAGGAAGAGATTTGTTGTGGATAAACCAAAGTCACATAGTCCCATTGACGGCAGGAATCTGGTATTATTAGTCTTGATTCCCAGCGTGGCCCCATGCTGGCACCTTTGGGCACTGAACAAATGCTTATTCAATTGATTGATTCAAGTGTGAGAGGTCAGACCACTTATTATTCCCATCACTAATCACAGTTTAGGGAATGGAAGTTCTTTGTAACAGCTTTTCAGGGAAGAGCCTGTCACCGTTTTAATTCTTGTCTCAGGTGGCTGCCAGAAAAAGACAGGAGCCAGGTACTGAGCGGTGGTTTCTGAATGGCTGAGGATCTCAGGAATGTGTTGACTAGACAAACAGGCTCCAAGTTCTTAAGAACAACAGCCAGCTAACTTACTGACATTTTAAGAAGTCCTATTAGTGAATATTAAACATCAACTCAAGTCATTTGTAAAAATTAAAAGGGACTATCTATCAACACATCCTTCAGATACCCTCTCTCCAGTCATACCCGAGGTAGACAAGGAACGGTTACTGTCCTGTCCTGAATGAAACACTGAATGGTTCCCTGGTGTTAACTATACCAGTAACATGGCATGACTTACGCTTGGTTAAAACACCAGTAACTGGGCTTCCCTGGTGGCGCAGTGGTTGAGGGTCCGCCTGCCGATGCAGGGGACACGGGTTCGTGCCCCGGTCCGGGAAGATCCCATGTGCCGCGGAGCGGCTGGGCCCGTGAGCCGTGGCCGCTGAGCATGCGCGTCCGGAGCCCGTGCTCCGCCACGGGAGAGGCCATAACAGTGAGAGGCCTGCGTATCGCAAAAAAAAACCAAAATACAAAAAAAAATACACCACTAACTTAACCAGTAGTCTCTCTTGAGCATTCAGAAACAAAAGTCAACCTGGGAGGCATAGAATTTCTTATTCTTTCTGGAACTATCATTCACTTGAGCACACTGGTCACCACTGTTATTTCTTTTCTCAACTTCAGGAAAGTGCCCCCTGCAGTTCACAAAATGATCTCACAGACTAAACTGTGAGTATTTTGGAGCATCGTTTCTCAAACTGGGGAGCTCGTTAAAATACAGATTCTGATTCCTTGGGCCTGGGGTTAGGCCTGAGATTCTGTGTTTTTAGTGGCCTCGCAGGTGACGCCAGTGCTTCTGGTCCATGGAACAATTTGAGCAGCAAGGTTTTAGCAATTCACACAAATCTTTTTCCTACAAATTGTACATAGTGTGTAATATCTGTACATTTTTTTTCATTTAGGAAGACAGTAATACAATAAAATGTAACTGAGTGTATGACATCGAGTGATGTCACCTATACAGACATAGATACATATAGTGATACATATACATTTATTTCAAGTGTACCAGGCCTTGCCACATTTCTCTAAATTATGATGGTTGGCTGCGGTTCCACTTTCAAGAGAAGGGAATGAGTGATCTCCGACTGATACTCATCCTTCATTCAATTGCTATTTATTGAACACTTAGTATGTGCCCAGCACTGTGTTAGAAACTGAAGTTACAACAGTGGACAAGACAGATCACAGTCTCTGTCTAATAGGATTTGTATTCGAGGAAGAGAGATACAGAGATTGAGGTAACTGTTGGGAAAGAAACAAAGGAGCTGAAATAGAAAATGACCACTTTGGACAAGGTGGTGAGAGAGGCCCGTCTGAGGAGGTGACACTGAAGTTGAAGGGTCTACTCATGTGAAGCGACAGGGGGCCGAGTGTTGAGGCTCCAGCTGTGCTCACAGCCCAGGAAGCAGCTCCTCCCTGGCAGCAAGCAAGTATTGAACAGATAGGGGCTGCTGCACAAGCTCGATCCTCAGTCTGCATCCGAGTCTGCATCACTGCCAGCAATTCACCACCGACCCCTCTGCACTCAGCTGCCCACATCCTTTCCTGAGCCGGCCTCTGGCTCCCCTGCCTGTTTGCAGCCCAGCCAGCCGCTGCACTAGCGCTCTCTGCAGGGGTTGCTGACACATGAGGAGTTTTCTGCTTGTGCACAGACCCATAAAAATCTGAGGCCCTGATAAACCGTCATCCACAGTGATAGTCAAATAGCGCTTCTAGTATTTCTTTTCAGTTTAATTTTATTTCTGAAGAAGTGTCTCCAACAAAGAGCCTTATTTTTTGCTCAAATGAAATTAAACCTGCTGGAAATCGACCATTATGTATGAGACCAAAATGCTGCAGAAATTGATACTCATTGGTTTGTTTCTAGGAAAAACAGGGATGTTGTTTGTAGAAGGAAAAAATTCATAGGCAGTCTTTTTCAGAACCCAGTCAGAACTCTCCTGTTTAAGGTAAGGCAAACTCACTGCCTGGATGGATGCCTCGTGGGCTCTGGTTCCTTCTCAGGTGGATTATCCAGGAGGCGGATCTACCAGGATCTGTATTTGTTCATCCTGCTCCGGGGCTGTAGCTCTACTCCCAGCATCTTCTGCAGGAAACAAGTGATAAAACTCACCTCTCCTTTTTGCTCCTCATGGGAACTTTAAATAAAAGTAACAAAAAGGCTAAAAGGGTGGAAGGGGATAATCCCTGGACAGGCCAGTTAGCCTCTCTGAGCCTCAGTTTCCTCATCTGCATAATGGAGATAATGCCAGTATCTACATCAGAGGTTTTCTGTGAAATTTGAATGACAGAATACACACACAACATTTAGCACAATAGTAAGTGCCCAGCGAATGTTAGCTGTTTTTTACCATTGTAATTATTATTTACATGTGCTTACTATGTGCCCACTTTGGACAAGGTGGTGAGAGAGGCCCGTCTGAGGAGGTGACACTGAAGTTGAAGGGTCTACTCATGTGAAGCGACAGGGGGCCGAGTGTTGAGGCTCCAGCTGTGCTCACAGCCCAGGAAGCAGCTCCTCCCCGGCAGCAAGCATGTATTGAACAGATAGGGGCTGCTGCACAAGCTCGATCCTCAGTCTGCATCCGAGTCTGCATCACTGCCAGCAATTCACCACCGACCCCTCTGCACTCAGCTGCCCACATCCTTTCCTGAGCCGGCCTCTGGCTCCCCTGCCTGTTTGCAGCCCAGCCAGCCGCTGCACTAGCGCTCTCTGCAGGGGTTGCTGACACATGAGGAGTTTTCTGCTTGTGCACAGACCCATAAAAATCTGAGGCCCTGATAAACCGTCATCCACAGTGATAGTCAAATAGCGCTTCTAGTATTTCTTTTCAGTTTAATTTTATTTCTGAAGAAGTGTCTCCAACAAAGAGCCTTATTTTTTGCTCAAATGAAATTAAACCTGCTGGAAATCGACCATTATGTATGAGACCAAAATGCTGCAGAAATTGATACTCATTGGTTTGTTTCTAGGAAAAACAGGGATGTTGTTTGTAGAAGGAAAAAATTCATAGGCAGTCTTTTTCAGAACCCAGTCAGAACTCTCCTGTTTAAGGTAAGGCAAACTCACTGCCTGGATGGATGCCTCGTGGGCTCTGGTTCCTTCTCAGGTGGATTATCCAGGAGGCGGATCTACCAGGATCTGTATTTGTTCATCCTGCTCCGGGGCTGTAGCTCTACTCCCAGCATCTTCTGCAGGAAACAAGTGATAAAACTTACCTCTCCTTTTTGCTCCTCATGGGAACTTTAAATAAAAGTAACAAAAAGGCTAAAAGGGTGGAAGGGGATAATCCCTGGACAGGCCAGTTAGCCTCTCTGAGCCTCAGTTTCCTCATCTGCATAATGGAGATAATGCCAGTATCTACATCAGAGGTTTTCTGTGAAATTTGAATGACAGAATGCACACACAACATTTAGCACAATAGTAAGTGCCCAGCGAATGTTAGCTGTTTTTTTACCATTGTCATTATTATTTACATGTGCTTACTATGTGCCCAAAACTGGGATCGATGCTCGTTTAGCTTTTACAAAAGTTTGGGTAATTTTAATTTTCATAACAGATATCTGAGGTAGTTATTATATCACGTCGGCTCAGAGGAGTTGAGTACTTTGCCCAGAGCCACAGATCTGGTCAGGAGTAAAGCTAGGATTTAACTCTCTACACTGCCTCGACTCTAGATCTCTTTCCCCCGCTCCCGTGTTCGTGAATACTGACATGACAAAGGCAGGCTCAGACCCTCCCGTGGTTCTCCGACACCTGCAGAATGGGCTCCACAGTCCTTCACACGCCAACAAATGAAGAAGCCTGCCATCGCCTCTTCTCCTGTCACTCTACTCCACACATCCTGGGACAGTCTGTTTGGAGTCCCCTCACATACCCCGGGCACATAGCACAGAACTTGAGCAAATGAAAGAGTGTGTGGAAGTATGAATGCGGGGAAGTCAAGATTGTGTGGCTAACCCTGAAAAACGATGAAAAGTTGAGTTTCGGGGTGTATAAAAGGGAGAGATTCGTTTTTTTCGTTTTTCCAGGGTAAGCAGAAGAGAAGCAATCACTTGAGAGAGAAAGGCTAATCATCGAGGAAAATAGGGGATGACGTTGCTGCTAATAATGAAACTATAATCAATCTAGTTTTCACTTGAAGACCATTTTGTCAGGGAGGCCTCCCTGAACCCCTAAATGAGGTTAGCTCTCCATTACATGCTTCTGTAGCATCCTTTACTGTTTTAAACTTTTCTTTTGATGATACATCACATCTGAAACCACTCTTTCTATATCTACCTCATATAAAAAGCTCTTCAAGGGCAAGGACATCATCCTTGTTCATGCTGAATTCACAGCAGTTAACACAGTGCCTGGCACAGAGCAGATGTTCAATAAATTTTTTTAAATAAATTTATTTCTTTTTGGCTGTGTTGGGTCTTTGTTGCTGTGCGTGGGCTTTCTCTAGTTGCAGCGAGCGGGGGCTACTCTTCATTGCGGTGCACGGGCTCCTCATTGCACTGGCTTCTCTTGTTGCGGAGCATGGGCTCTAGGCACGCAGGCTTCAGTAGTTGTGGCGCATAGTTGCTCCGCGGCATGTCGGATCTTCCCGGACCAGGGCTCGAACCCATGTTCCCTGCATTGGCAGGCAGATTCTTAACCACTGCGCCACCAGGGAAGTCCCTGATGTTCAATAAACATTAACTGCAAGATTAATAGTATTTATCCATCCTAAGGGCAGTAGTGCTTCTGCTTTTGCCAATACCAATAAGATAAAAAGAAATTTCATTTCTTGATAAAGGAAATCTAAAATATGGTACTCAGACTGAAACAACACACACTTAACAAGTTTTAGTTCAAGCATCAGTGAGTTAACTCACCTGTTAGATAAAGAGGAAGGATCACCCTTATCACTCTCCTGCTTAAAACTCTTCTCACTGTCTTTAGGATGAAGTTCTCACTCCTTAGCTAGTACCTAGGGTTCCCAGGTACCCAACCTGATTTTCCAGCCCCCTCTTCTATCACTAGCCCAGGCACCCCTTATCATTCCCACAACCCACTGAGCTCTTGCTGATACCACCTTCTTGAATACTCTTTCCTACTTTCTGCATCCAGTGAACTCTTATTTTCCCTTCAAACTCGAACTAAAACCAAAACCTCCCCCAAGTCCGAAATACAGAACAATCTGTTCTCTCCGTACCCACTTCACAGCACTCTGTACTTGCCCCTCAAAGTCTAGAGATCTGAAGTAGTACACTGTGACTCCTTGAAGGCACTAATTGTGTCTTGTTCATCTTTACATCTCCGGTGCCTAGCACATGCCTGCATAAAGCTCAGCACTTTTTCCAATGAATAAATATAAAAGAAAACCTTGGGTCCTCCTTGGCTATTCTCTTTCCCTCACACCCAATATCCAGCCCATCAGTAGGTCCAATCTAATCTGTCTTCAAAATCGATCCAGAAATCAGCCCCTTCTCCCCAGCTCCATCACTCCCCCCTAGTCCAAGCCACATCATCTGTTGCCTGAGAACCACAGTAGCCTCCTGACTGGTTTTCTTGATTCCACCTGCAATCCATTCCACCCATAGCAGCCACATTGGCCTTTTAAAATGTCATTCCCCTGCTTGAGACCATCCAGTGGTCTCCATCACACTTAGAATAAAATTCACTTAGTTGCTCCGCGGCATGTCGGATCTTCCCGGACCAGGGCTCGAACCCATGTTCCCTGCATTGGCAGGCAGATTCTTAACCACTGTGCCACCAGGGAAGTCCCTGATGTTCAGTAAACATTAACTAATGTTAATTAACATTAACATTAGAATAAAATTCAAATTCCTCACTGAAGCCCTGTTTGACCCACACTTCCTCTTTTCCACCTCCCAACCCTATTTACCATGCCTCCAATATGCCAAGCCCTCTCTTTGCTCTCGTTCCATTTTTGCCCACATGACTTGCTACTCAGCGTTCAAGTCCCTGCTCAGCGTCACCTCATCACAGAAGCCTTCTCTGACCACCTTATCTCAAATAGAACCCAAATTTCTCTCCCTCTCCTTGCCATGCCTTACTTTTCTGAACTGTACTGATTCATATCAGATTTGTTACTGTTACCTATTTGTTTATTGATTTTCTGTCTCTTCCACTCTGAAAGTAAGGTCCAGGAAGACAGGAATATGGCTTTCTTCACAGGTGTATTTTCAGTGCATAGGTCTGTGTAACGTAAATAGTAGGTGCTCAATAAACATTTGTTCAATGAAAACTTGTCCCCAGGTTTCTGCTGAAGATGGCAGTAAGGCAGGTCTGGTGCTTGATGGCTGAGGCCATCTCCTGGGCTACCAGGCACCCATCATGGCCAAGCAGGTGGTACTCTGGGCGGGAAGGTAGTAGTCACATGCTGAGTGGGCATGAACATCCTTAATGGCTATTTCTCAGGAACAAGTTAAAGTACCTGGCCTTCCTCTGCAAGCGTGTGACCAGCTGGTCGCCTGGCCCCTACCTCGTGCGGCCACAGTCGCATCCCGCGGCGGATGGAGGAGGCATGCCGCCCACGGGACCAAGCAAGGCCAGGCTGCCCTGGCTGCTTGTGGTGTTGGATGGGATCCCGCGACCCGTGACAAGAAAAAGCAGACGGTGGTTCCTGCTGCCCTCGCGGCCGTGTGTCTGGAGGCTTCGTGAAAGTTTGTCCACCTGGGGTGCCAGGATCAGGAGGTTGGCTGGGAGTACGGAGGTGACGGTCACCCTGGAGGAGAGGATGAAGAAGGCCAAGATTCTTTACTGGAAGCAAGAACAGCTCATGAGGCTACAGAAACAGGCCGAAAAGAATGTGGAGAAGAAAACCAGCCGATCCACAGAGATCCCCAAGACCCAGGGACTCCTGGTCTGAGTGCAATAAAGAAAGTTCATCATGCCTGGTCTGCCCTTTGTCCAGCGCCACCCTGGGATGTGGGCACCCAAGGGCAGCCATCCAGTGGCCACAGGCAGCCTGGGGCATAGAAGGCTGGGGTTACAAAAGAGGCCTTGGTCATTGCTCCTGATTAAGAAAAAACCTTTCTTTAAGAAGCTACTTTAGGGCTTCACTGGTGGCGCAGTGGTTGCGAGTCCACCTGCCGATGCAGGGGATGCGGGTTCGTGCCCCGGGCCGGGAAGATCCCACATGCCGCGGAGCGGCTGGGCCCGTGAGCCATGGCCGCTGAGCCTGCGTGTCCGGAGCCTGTGCTCCGCGAAGGGAGAGGCCACAACAGTAAGAGGCCCGTGTACCGCCAAAAAAAAAAAAAAAAAAAAAAAAAAGAAGCTACTTTAAACATTTCTAAGATTTGTGCAGGCATAATTTGTCTATGACCTACTTGTTCATGAGCGAGTTTTAGAAAATCAGTGGTAGGAACAACTAGTTACTTCAGTTTTAGTATTTGCAAAGGTGAGCTGGAAAACCATCATTGGAGGGGAACCCTGCATTGTGAATGGGGCATCTGTTTGAAACTTCCCACGTGGTCATATACTATCCTTGGCAGCTGTTAGAATGTAGGGAAATGCTTGCAGGGACAGAGGCTGGTGTGGTACCAAGGTCTTTATAGAAGTGCCAGGCTGGGAAGACATGTAGCCAAGGGGTTACAGGCATAGCTTTTGCTGCTTCTCTGTATTTGTGTTCAGAAGTGAATAACTTATTTTTAAAGGGGAGAAAAAAGGATGGATAGAGCAGCTGGCTAATGGGTCCTCAATGGAGACAGAGATATGAGAGGACAGCGTTTTGTCTCTGGATAGCCTTGATGAGATATGGTAACAGCAAAATTGGATGACTCTAGACACAAGAGCTTTGCTTCCACAAATTCATTTTCTTTGTGAACAGCCAGAATTGTTAAAAAGGGTCTTTGCTCCCTGGGGACATATCGATGGGGATACAGTTGCACATCACTTGTGGGGCCTCCCAGTCTAGAAGTGGATTAATCTGATGCCTGAGTCTTGCCCATGGACAGCTTAGACAGAGGAAGGGATAACGGAGAAGAGCTTGTTTGCGTACCGCAGAGTTGTGAATTTAGCTGGAGTCCAATAGCATCCTCTGAGTAGCTCATTTCCACTTTTTCCACCTTTGGCGAGAGGCGACTATTATCCGTTTCCATCATTTCTCCCGTGAAATAGGCATGTGATGATTGATTATTCTCCTCCCTTATTTCCGCTCTTTGCCACTTCAGACAGGGCTGTATTTCTGCGATGAAGAACACGATTCCAGAAAAGCTTAGAGATTAAAGATGCCTTCTAAAGATTAAAAGGAAAACCTCTTTAATTGAGATTCAGCTGGCTCTGGGAATTCAGAATTCATTATCAGTTTCATTGGGCTGAGATTTATCTTCATCAAATGGTGAGGGAGGGAGGAAGGGAGGGAGGGAAGTTACTAAGCAAATTCGTGGTGGAAACATTATTTGCAAAAGGTGTAACCAGTTTAAAAAACGTCTTCGCACCAGCTGTAAACACAGTTTATCAGCACTATTAATTTTTCACTTTTTGTTTTGTTTTGTTTTTTGTGGTACGCGGGCCTCTCACTGCGGTGGCCTCTCCCGTTGCGGAGCACAGGCTCCGGACACGCAGGCTCAGCGGCCACGGCTCACGGGCCCAGCTGCTCCGCGGCACGTGGGATCCTCCCGGACCGGGGCACGAACCCGCGTGCCCTGCATCGGCAGGCGGACTCTCAACCACTGCGCCACCAGGGAAGCCCTAATTTTTCACATTTTTAAATTGAGGTATAATTTACATATAGTAAAATTCACCAGTTTTAGTGTACAATTTTACCAGTTTTGAAAAACCTATACAATTATATAATCACTACCATAATCAAGATACAGAACACTTCTATAAGCTCCCCTAATTCTCTCATTCTCCACTGGGGTCAAGCCTCTTTAAACCCCCCAACCCCTGGAAACCACTTATCAGTTTTCCGTCCCTTTAGTTTCGTCACTTGGAGAATGATAAATAAAAGGAATCATACTGGATGTGACTTGTTGAAGCTGACTTATTTCACTTAGCATCTGAGATTCACTCGTGTTGTTGGGTGTATAAGTAGTTTTTTTCCACTTCATAGCTGAGTACTATTCCACTGCAGCACAGTGCGTTTACCTAGTCACTAGTCGATGGACATTTGGGTTGTTTCCAGTTTTTGGTGAATAAAAATAAACTACAATAAAAATTTACAGTCAACAGGGAATATAGTCAATAATATTATAATAACTTTGTATGGTTTGTAATCTATAAAAATATAGAATCACTGTGTTGTGCACCTGAAACTAATGTAACATTCTAAGTAAACTATATTTCAATTAAAAAAAAAATTCATGGGCTTCCCTGGTGGCGCAGTGGTTGAGACTCCGCCTGCCGATGCAGGGGACGCGGGTTCGTGCCCCGGTCCGGGAGGATCCCATATGCCGCGGAGCGGCTGGGCCCGCGAGCCATGGCCGCTGAGCCTGCGCGTCCGGAGCCTGTGCTCCGCAACGGGAGGGGCCACAACAGCGAGAGGCCCGCGTACCGCAAAAAAAAAAAAAATTCACCCTCAGGGTTTTGTGAGCATAAGTTTTAATTTCACTTGTGTAGATACCTCAGAGTGGGAGTGCTGAGTTCTATGGTAACTAAATGTTTAACTTTTTGAGAAACCACCAAACTGTTTTCTAAAATGGCTGTTCCTCTTTACATTTCCAGCAAAAATATGTGAGAGTTCCAGTTGCTCCATGTCCTTGCCAGTATTTTCAGTTGTTGTTGTTTTTTTTTACATTTTAGCCATATTAGTTAGATGTGTAGTGGTATCTCATTGTAGTTTTAATTTGCATTTTGCCATTAATGAAGTTGAGCATCTTTTGATGTGCTTATTTGCCATCTATATATCATCTTAGATGAAGTGACAATGCAAATCTTTTGTCCATTTTATTTATTAATTTAATTTATTTTACATTGGAGTATACTTGATTTACAATGTTGTTACTTGTACAGCACAGTGATTCATATATACATATATCCATGCTTTTTCAGAATCTTTTCCCACATAGATTATTACAGAATATTGAATAGAGTCCCCTGTACTATACAGTAGGTGATTGTTGATCTATTTCATGTATGTTAGTGTGTATATGTTAATCCCAACCTCCTAATTTATCCCTCCCCCACCCCTTTCCCCTTTGGTCACCATAAATTTATTTTCTAAGTCTGTGAATCTGTTTCTGTTTTGTAAATTAGTTCAGTGGTATCAGTTTTTAGATTCCATCTATAATTGATATCATATGATATTTGTCTTTCTCTTTCTGACTTACTTCACTGAGTATGTTCATCTCCAGGTCCATCCATGTAGCTGCAAATGGTATTATTTCATTCTTTCTTATGGCTGAGTAATATTCCCTCATATATATATACACCACATCTTCTTTATCCATCCATCTGTGAATGGACGTTTTGGTTGTTTCCACGTCTTGGCTATTGTAAATAGTGTGGCAGTGAACGCTGGGGTGCATGTGTCTTTTTGAATTATAGTTTTCTCCAGCTATACACCCAGGAGTAGGATTGCTGGATCATATGGTAGTTCTATTTTCAGTTTTTTATGGAACCTCCATACTGTTCTCCATAGTGACTGTACCAATTTACATTCCCACCAACAGTGCAAGAGGGTCCCCTTTTTCCACACCCTCTCCAGCATTTATTGTTTGTAGACTTTTTGATGATGGCCATTCTGACCGGTGTGAGGCAATACCTCATTGTAGTTCTGATTTGCATTTCTCTAATAATGAGTGATGCTGAGCATCTTTTCATGTGCCTGTTGGCCATCTGTATGTCTTCTTTGGAGAAATGTCTATTTAGATCTTCTACCCATTTTTTTGATTGGGTTGTTTTCTGACAGCAGCATGAGCTGTTTAATTGGGTTCAAACTATAAATTTAATGGATGACATGTATATAAATATTTATATACATGTCATTTATTATTTCATTTGATCCTCACACTTCTGGGAGGGAAGCAGAGTAGATATTACTCCCTAATTCTCAATTTCCCTTGGGAAATTGAGGCTGGAAACGGTTAAGTTCACACCAAGTGGCAGTACTAGGGCTCGAAGCCAGGCCTGCCTTGGTCACTCTTCTCTCTGCAAGTTGCTGACTTACTTTCCTGAAGACAAGTGGGGTCACTTCCTCCTCAGCACGACCGTGAGGCTCCAGGTGACCAGCCAGCTCAGGCAAAATTCTGGAAAGGTGAAGTCTGTCCTTCCCAGCTGTGCTACAGACATTTCCACCCCCTTACTCTTCCCCGTGCTTTCTCTCCCTTCTCTGAAGCCCAACTCGCAGCTACTAATACTTAGAAAAAATCTATTAAACAAATCTTCGCTGACTTTCTCCTCTTCCCACCCCAAATGGGGAGTTTTGCATTTTAATGGAGGCTTTTTGAGATATCATTTCTTGTGCAGTGGTTTTCAAACTGTTCTGTTTGAGAAATGGCCAGAAGAGCCGGAAGGTGGGCCTGGGGGTGAATGTGAGAGACTTCGGACACACCCAGCCAACCAAAGCTGTTCCATTTTTATCTGCTTTACACATTGGGCTTTCATTTAAGATTTTATTTGAAAAGAAGAATGTGTTGCTTTCTAAAACATGCTTTAAATAAATGAACCGGCCTATTTCTCATGTATCCTGTAATGCAGATACTTTGCTAACTGAGACTGATCCCCGGGCATCCCACATCCCCAGATCAATCTGGATTATCAAGATCTTACCTCATTTAAAAAAAAAAAAAAATGAGTTTCCCAGTCTGTTCTCCATGACACCCCCCTGATGGGTTATACCAAGCTACTGACTCCCTTTAGCCCTCAGGGAACACAGGAAGGAACTTGGCTGTTATCTGTAGACACTGACTGTCTTTGTCTGTATACTGTAGTGCACTGTCTAAATAAGTAGTGCACTGTCTAAATAAGCTCTTTTTCTATGTATGTCCTGATATGGAAAAGGTTAGGAAGCACTAGAATATAGTAACAGTTTGGGCTTGGGCTCTGGAATTATGTAGTCAGTCATCTTGATCTCACTTACTAGCTGAGTGGTCCTGGCATATTTCTTAATTTATCTAAGCCTCGGCTTCCTCATCTGTGAAATGTGGGTATTTCAATATGAGGGCACCATATTTCTTAGAACTGTGTGAAGATTAAAAGAGAATATATATGATATGGCATATGGCACAGTTCCTGGTACTTAGGACACACTCAGTAAATGGTAGCTCCACTGTTAATAGCTCCCCTATTAATAGCCCCACCTAGCGCTGAGATTTGCCCTCTCAGCCATGGAGGTAAAGTTTGCCACAGCTTTACTACTGCTGCACCTTTGATTATGCTTTCAAAAGAGTATAAATGTGAAGCATCAATAAACAAATATGGTCACAATTTTTAAAGTTATTTATATGAATAACACCTAGTTTACATCTCTCTGGTAATAAAGGTGGAACAAATATATGTTTGAAGGCCATTAAGAATGCCTCCAGATTGGAAACAATGCTTCAGAAAGAGCAGCAGCAAAGTAAAAGAATTACTTTGTTCTGAATTTTTTTAAATGTACATTTTTCTTATTTGTATTTTGTTACAAAAAGCAGTCACCTTAGTGATAGCTGAACAAATCCAAATGAGCCAATATGGTTTGAACACATCTTAACAAGATTTTTCTTTAGAATACCAAATGACTTCACATTACTGTCCTTTGATCTACTCTAATAATTTTTATATTTTCCAATAATATTGTAAATTAGAAGAAAATATATTTCAATACAACCATATCAGTATTCTCTAACCCAGTCAACTGTGGGTTGCAAAAGGAATAGTTTTTATAAGAAATAACACTTACCAAATCCATAGATCTCTTTGCAGAAATTTTATTCATTTGAGCAGTAAAGGAATTTATGTAAAATGTGTTTCTAATACCTAGTATGAATTTTTCTATATTACCGTATATTTATCTTTTTAATATTTTATTGAAGTATGGTTGATGTACAATGTTGTGTTACTTTCTGCTGTACAGCAAAGTGTATCAGACATTCTTTTTTTAACACTCTTTTCTGTTATGGTTTATTATAGGATATTGAATATAGTTCTCTGTGCTCTACAGTAGGACCTTGCTGCTTTTCCATTCTATATACATAAAAGCTTACATCTGCTCACCCCAACCTCCCACTCCATCCCTCCCCCAATGCCCTCCCCCTTGGCAACCACCAGTCTATTCTCTATGTCTGTGATTCTGTTTGTTTCATAGATAGGTTTGTTTGTGTCATAGTTTAGATTCCACATATAAGTGATATCATATGGTATTTGTCTTTCTTTTTAAAAAAATATTATTTTTATTTATTTGCCTGCGTCGGGTCTTATTTGTGGCACGCAGGATCTTTGTTGAGGCATGCGGGATCTTTCATTGCCGAGCGCAGGCTTCTCTGTAGTTGTGGCACATGGGCTCCAGAGTGCGCAGGCTCAGTAGTTGTGGCATGTGGGATCTTCATTGCGGAGTGTGGGCTTCTCTCTAGTTGTGGTGCGTGGGCTCCAGAGCGTGCAGGCTCAGTAGTTGTGCCACTCGGGCTCTCTAGTTGCAGCATGCAAGCTCTCTAGTTGTGGCACGCGGGCTCTAAAGCGAGCAGGCTCAGTAGTTGTGGCACATGGGTTTATTTTTTTTAAGATTTATTTATTACTTATTTATTTATTTTTGGCTGCGTTGCGTCTTAAGATTTATTTATTACTTATTTATTTATTTTTGGCTGCGTTGGGTCTTAGTTGCAGCATGCAGGATCTTTGTTGTGGCACACGGGCTTCTCTAGTTGTGATGCACAGGCTTCTCTCTAGTTGTGGCATGCGGGTTTTCTCTTCTCTAGTTGTGGCGTGCAGGCTTCAGGGCGCGTGGGCTCTGTAGTTGTGGCACACGTGTTCCAGAGCACGTGGGCTCTGTAGTTTGTGGCACGCAGGCTTAGTTACCTTGCGGTATGTGGGATCTTAGTTCCCCAACCAGGGATCAAATCTGCGTCCCCTGCATTGGAAGGCAGATTCTTAACCACTGGACCACTATGGAAGTTCCAGTCTTTCTCTTTCTGACTTATTTCACTTAGTATGATAATCTCTAGTTGCATCCATGTTGCTGGAAATGGCATTATTTCATTCTTTTTTATGGCTGAGTAGTACTCCATTGTATATATGTACCACATCTTCTTTATCCATACATCTGTCAATGGACATTTTTCCATGTCTTGGCTATTGTGAAAAGTGCTGCTATGAACATAGGGGTGCCTGTGTCTTTTTGAATTAGAGTTTTATCTAGATGTATGCCCAGGAGTGGGATTGCAAGATCATGTGTTAATTATATTTTTAGTTTTCTGAGGAACCTCAGAAAACTACTGTTTTCCATAGTGGCTACACCCACTTAAATTCCCACCAACAGTGTAGGAGGGTTCCTTTTTCTCCACACCCTCTCCAGCATTTGTTATTTGTGAAGTTTTTAATGATGGCCATTCTGACCGGTATGAGGTGGTACCTCATTGTAGTTTTGATTTGCATTTCTGTAATAATTAGTGATGATGAGCATCCTTCTGTGTGCCTGTTGGCCATCTGTATTTCTTCTTTGGAAAAATGTCTGTTTAGGTCTTCTGCCCATTTTTCAGTCGGGTTGTTGTTTTGTTATTGAGTTGTATGAGCTGTTTGTATATTTTGGAAATTAAGCCCTTGTCAGTCACATCATTTGCAAATATTTTCTCCCATTCCATGGGTTGTCTTTTCGTTTTGTTTATGGTTTCCTTTGCTGTACAAAAGCTTATCAGTTTGATTAGGTTCCATTTGTTTATTTTTGCTTTTATTTCTATTGCCTTGGGAGACTAACCTAAGAAAACATTGGTACCATTTATGTCAGAGAATGTTTTGCCTATGTTCTCTTCTAGGAGTTTTATGATGTCATGTCTTATATTTAAGTCTTTAAGCCATTTTGAGTTTATTTTTGTGTATGATGTGAGGGTGTGTTCTAACTTCATCAATTTACAAGCGGCCGTCCAACTTTTCCAACACCACTTGAGAAGAGACTTTTTCCCATTGTAGTATGAGTATTTTCAATTCAGTTCAGCTTCAAGGTGTGACAGTGTGAGGGATATTTGTAAAGTACATAGTATTATCTCCACCCTTAAGAAATCTAATTTCATCATTCTCTGATTCCAGCCTATATGCCCAGCATTTCCACAAATCAACACCCTAACTGTGGTGACTGTCCTTCTATGTCCAAGTTTCCAACACAAATAGCATTTCAGAGTCTCCATTTGGAATAATGATGGATCTCCCTCTGACAGTGCCTTTGATGGGAGTTTCTGTCATACTGCCCTAGAAGAGATGAGCCCCATTTCTCAATCAAAATAGTCGATAGCAAAGGAGTCTACTGACAGTGTTTCAGCTGAGCTTGTAGAGCCTCACCCAATTCAGAAAATCATTCAGCAGCCCTGCTCCATTACCTCCCAGCTATGTAGCCTTGAACAAGGGACTTAAATTCTTTGTGCCTCAGTTTCCCCATCTGTAAAATGTGCAAATTTACAGGTGAGTAAATACATTTCAAGGGTTTAGAAGAGTGCCTGGTACCTAGGAAACACCTCAGTCCATGTTAAGTGTTGTCAATATTGGTCATTCCAGTGGTGGTAACAGTATTATTACTTTTCTGAACACACTAATCCAAAAGGCAACCACTAGACTGCAGGCCCCAGCCCTAATTGAGAGGAGGAGAGAAGTGCAGGAACTCTTTTCCAGGGTTTGGGGGACCAATCAGCTGAAGCTGGAAGCCCTAAGCCTCTCAGGTGAGGTGTGGGGCAGGAGACAGGCCCTCTTTCCCTGCAACAATCCCTGGCTTCCTTCCAAGGGGTCTCCCTTACCCTTCAGCATAGGATAAAGTGAACTCTTCCCTGATTTGAGTTACATTTTCCCCTCCTGTACAAATTTTTGCTGCTGATAAGAACCAGATGGGAAAACCAATAATGCAGATACTTATTTACCACAGTAAGTAGTTTATTCCTAGTGGGTCACCTCTCTGGTATTGTCACTCGGGTTATATTCCATAAAATAAACAAGCTGTTGCAGCACAGTAGGTAAGGTTTTTTTTAATCTCGGGCATATGAAGTGAAAGAGAGCATTTTTATTTTTCAGTATTGCCAAGTTCCTGTGAGATAATTTAAGAGGTCATATATCTTTTAACTCAGAGATAATGGTGTGTGTGTTTGTATGTAATGCGTGTACATATATACTAATGACATGTAATTTGTAATTATGTGTTAGTTGGTCTATTTTCTAGGAGAGATCCAAACTGCCTAGTGCTGATAATAGCAAGGGGAATAAACTTGATCCTAACTTGGGAAAGGGATTTGCCTCTCCCCCAATGGCACATAAGATATATAGGTTCTATATCTATATATCTTATCTGAACATTCACTGGCATGTTGATCCATGATTCCCGTGGGATGAAGCTCCTTTAAGCAAAGTCATTATGTCATTATGGCTGATAAGATTACAAAGGGAAAGAACATCTGTTAAGTCAGATGGACTTGGATCTGGAACTTCACCTTACTGCATCCCAGGAGCCACCAGTGAAAGCTGAAAACTCTTCCCAATGTACTTCCTGTCACTGGAGTCCTCCTTGTGCTCTCCTCCCCCAGACATCTTTCTTTCCTCTCCCACTTCAAGTAGGCATGATCATTTCACCACCATCCTCCCTCTGAAGGCATTTGGTTTCAAATCTTCCATTTCTATTTGTAAAATAGATTTATTTGTTCATCAAATATACACTGAGCATGTATTATTGTGTCAACCACCATGCTAGGTATTAAGTCCACTATGATAAACAAGACCAGTATGGTCACTGCCCTCATGAAACTTACAATCTACTAGTTGAGACTGAAGTTAATCAAATGAGGAAGCAACTGTGTAATCCCAAATTATGAGCACTACAAGGAAATAAAGGCAAGATGCTGTTGAGGAGAGTAGAGTGTCTACTGTGGGTTGGGGTTCTCTGGGGTGATATTTAAGAGTCCTAAAAAGTGAAAAAGAACCCACCATGTGAACCGCTGTGGGGAGAACCTTCTGGTACGTCCCAGAATAGAGAATGAGCTTGTCCTTTGAGTAACTGCACCAAGACCAGTGTGGATGGGAAACAGAAGATGGACATAAAGCTAGGGAGGCTGGCAGGGGCCAGATCATGCAGGCTTTTGTGGGTCATGTTGGTCATTTTGGATTTTACTCTAAGAGCGGTGAGAACCCACCAAAAGTTTTAAGCAAAGGAATGGCATGATCAAACTTATGTCTCAAAGAGATTGTTGTGGATGCTGCACGGAGAACCACCAGAGGCAGGCAAGAGCGGCCAAGAGAAGAGTGGGTTAAATGGTGGGAGACCACATGAGAAACAAGAGTTTGGCAGGCCCATCCCTTGGGTGTCGTAACTAGGTTAGTTGTCCTGGGCTCTGAACTCAGGGGAGGGTATGTGGCTTACAACATACTGCACTTAACTTCTGCTGTCTGAACAACAGGGAAATTCAGATTTGAATTTCCTTTCTTTACCAGTATCCCCAAGAGTTTACAAAATATGTCCACGCTGTGGCCTTCTTTTAAGTGTGATTATCTCAGGTGGCCCACATGGGTTGCATTCTTCCAAGACTGTCCTGTATCTTAAACTAGGATGGTGAAAGTGAAGGGGAACCTGAGTTGAGAGTCCACGTGTATTTGAAAATGAGACTAATAAGGCTTGCAGGTGGCTTGTATTTGTGAGGGGAGAGAGAGAAAGGAATCACAGATGACTCCAAGTGATGGTTGCACCATTCACCAAGATGGGATAAATAAGGAAAGAGTGCAGAATGGATTTGGGAAGACAAGATTTACTTTGGGGGCTTGTTAAATTGAAGATGCCAATGAATGGTCTGAGCAGAGATACCAAGTAGGCAGATGGATATATCAGCACAGAGCCCATAGCACAGAGCTCAGCAAAAGCATTTGGGAGAAGCTGTCGTACAGAAGCACCATAAGTAGATGAGAACACTTGGGAGAGACCGTGAAGAATGCCAACAGTTAGAGGCCAGGTAAAAGAAGAGTAATCTATAATGTAGACTGAGAAGGACCAGCCAGAGGGGTGGGAAAAAGAGGAGAAAGGCGTGGTATAGAAGTCTGGAGTCCAGCTCATTTCTGGGAGCAGTCAGCTGTGAGAAATGTGGTGAGATGAAGCATCTAGATGATACCACGAGGTGTCCCCTGGATTTGACAGCAGAAAGATCATGGGTGACCTTGAAGAGAACAGTTCCACTCAGGTGAGGATGAGAGAGGGCGGGCAGAAGAAGCCAACTTGGAATAAAAAGCTTTTTCCTTTCTTATTGCAGCCATTGGGGCTGGGATGTTTTTTGGACAGAGGCTCCAGAAATCCCAGCAGGCACATATGGCCCATTATGTCTTTCGAGGATGCGTCTCTGTTATTTCTAATTCTAGTTAGAACATCTCCAACAGGAAGGATGTGTGAAGCTCGTCCTCCTAGGCAAGGACTCTGAAGTGAACATGATCGCATGTGGCCAGGCCAGGTTCAAGAAAAAAAAAAGGGGGCGGGGGCATGGGCGACGGCCAAGATAAGGTTCCAAGGAATCAGAACTGAACGTGGTTAATTCTTCTGGTTATCGTGTGTCAGAATTCCATGAAAACTAGTTTGAAATGTTACAGAAGGCCTCCCCCTGGCCCCCACAGTTCATGTCACCTAGACAGGCAGGTGAAAGGTGAGGAAGGGGCTGCCTGCCATCTGCCCTTGGTGCTTCATGGAGCTTTGCAGGCTCGTGCCTGGTGCGGACACCATGTGTCTCGTGGTGAACTGGAGAATTCTTGCCCAGAAAACTGTGGGACCACATATATAAATGTCCATCTTGAGATCCCTTTAGGATCTAGTTCATTTTAATTTTAGACTAATATTCTTAATCAGTAGTGGCTTGAAACATTTTAACTTTCAGTTTCTCCCACTAAGTATTTAATGATCTACAAACGCTCGCAAAATTTGTTTATAATAAAAGGGATTCTTTTGTATTTTGAATAATTTCACCTTCTGGTTTATCGTTATAAGTAAGACATTCACAAATAAATGCTAAATACTCTGATCAGTGCTGGGATCTAGTTCCTGTTGGCCTCCTCAGTGGCCACTGAGCATGTCCATTTCACTGCTTAGATCCTATTTGCAAGGTGACATCTTAGGACAATTTTCTCAATAAAAAGAAAAAGAATAAAATAATAAAATAATAAAAATAAAATAAATAAAATAAATAAATAAATAAATAATAAAATAAAATAAATAAATAAAATTAAAATAAAAAGAAACCCAGGATTTTACTCCTGGCTGACCCATTTTGTAAGCTTGGTCAAATTACTTAACCTCTCTCTGCTTCGAGTCCTCCTTCAGGAAATGGTGTGAAGAATATCAACCTCCCTATATCTCAGAAGTGATTTGAGGCCAGCTACTTGTTTCTGCCATGTGTGACATCATGGTGGGGGAAAAGAGCTTTTAAAATGTGAAATATTATTAGCCTGGTGCAAGTCAGAGGTTATCACTGCAAAAGGCCTCTACAGAGGCCTTTTGAAGACTTCTTTTAACCCTTTCAGGCAGTATCTTCCTATATGGGTGGAGTTGCCACCTTCTATCATTTATTTCATTTTAAAGCTCTAACCCAGGCAGAAGCAGAACATACTTGAGTTTTCATTGAAAACATTTGCATTTGAAGGTTTCAGAATACTCCTGGAGGTAACCAAGGATACCTGAGATACAGCAAAACCACACTTGGAATCATAGCATATGGGAATGGCTGATTTACTGCACTTATTCAAAACTTCACCTGCATGTATGCTAGTTCATATGGCCAGACCATTAGTAGACAGCCACTGAGGCACAGAAGAAAAATCTGGCTCAACTATGTGTGAAAAATCATCATAACTCTCCCGTTGCAAGGTGCTTTTCCCTTTGGAAGTGCATGCCTCACCTCTGTGGGTAAACATTCTATCTCTACCTTATAAAGGGAGAAATTGAGGCTCAGAGAGATCGAGTGGTAAATGCCAGAGGCAGGAGTAAGTTCCAGGTCTTCTGATGCTTTTCTAGGATTTTTCACTAAGTGAACATGATAATGGATATCAGTCTATGGAAAGAAGGAAGAGAACATTGTGCACTAAATACTCCATTCAAATTTCACAGCAAAGGAGAAACTTTTTTTTAGTATCTGATATTCTATGTGTGGCCAGAATTACTGGAACTATCTGCCCTCTTCCTCTCCTTATCTCTTTATAAATTGGCGTCAAGGGTAACATAAGAATCCTCTACTTTTAAACAAAGTAGACCCTTAACATTCATAGACCGAGTTTCTAACACATGTCATAGGGGCAGGAATTTGAATCACATGCTGGTGTGTAGGACTGAATCTCTTAGCTAGTGAGGGAGCCTCGCTGCCACGTGGCATTCAGATATCAATGTGGCTTCTTTGTTCCTCAGTCATGGCCATACAGCAGGTCTATGGAAAACAATTACGCTCTAGAGTAATATTCCAAAGTTTGAGGATTTCCAAAGGCCTTGGGATATATTCCTTATAAATATTAAGGGATCACTATATTGGATTTCTCGGCTTTAATTTTGCTTTAGTGGCCAGAACCTCAGTGGCAATGTTAGTGCTCAGAGTAGTAACTAAACTCATCTCAGACTCCTAACATATCTGTCCTCCTCCTACTTGGCTTCTGACCAGTGGTTGCTTTAAAAAAAAAAAAAAAAATTTCTCATTTTTATCGTTCTAATTTGAATGTGTTTTGTTGTAAATTGTCTCAAATCCTTTCTTAGAGAGATCTTAAATCCCAAATAAATGTTGAAACTAGGCTTACTAGAAAGAGTCATCTAGCTTAGTCTCAGGCCTACTATAATGTCAGAACTACTAAAGAGAATTAAGAACAATGATTTCTTAAAAGACAAGACAATAATGAATGTTCTTATTTAATTTTTTATTAAAGTATTTTTTATTGAAGTATTTTGTTTTCATTTTTTTTTAAATTGAAGTATAGTTGATTTACAGTATCATGTTAGTTTCAGGTGTACAGCACAGTGATTCAGTTCTACATACATATATACTTCAGATTCTCTTCCTCCATAGGCCATCACAAAATATTGAGTATAGTTCCCTATGCTACACAGTTAGGTCCTTGTTGTTTGTCTATTTTATATATAGTAGAGTGTATATATTAATCCCAACGTCCTAATTTATCCCTCTCCTCACTCCCCTTTTACCTTTGGTAACCATAAGTTTGTTCCTGCATCCGCAGGCGGACGCGCAACCACTGCGCCACCAGGGAAGCCCCAAGTTTGTTTTTTATGTCTGCGAATCTCTTTCTGTTTAGAAAATGAGCTCATTTGTATCTTTTTTATTGTTTTGTTTAGATTTCACATATAATCAACATTATATGACACTTATCTTTTTCTGACTTCACTTAGTATAATAATCTCTAGGTCCATCCATTTGCTGCAGATAACATTTCTTTGTTTAATGGCTGAGTAATATTCCATATACACCACATCTTCTTCATCCTTTCATCTGATGATGGACACTTATGTTGTTTCCATGCCTTGGCTATTATAAATAGTAGTGCTGCAATGACCATTGGGGTGCATGTATCTTTTGGAATTATGGTTTTCTCTGGATATTCGCCTAGGAGTGGGATTGCTGGATGATATGGTAACTCTATTTTTAGTTTTTTCAATGGAACCTCCATACTCTTTTCCATAGTGGCTGTACCAATTTACATTCCCACCAACAGTGCAAGAGGGTTCCCTTTTCTCCACACCCTCTCCAGCATTTATTGCTTGTAGACTTTTTGATGATGGCCATTCTGACCAGTGTGAGGTGATCCCTGCATTGTAGTTTTTTTTTTTTTTTTTTTTTGCGGTACGCGGGCCTCTCACTGTTGTGGCCCCTCCTGCTGCGGAGCACAGGCTCTGGACGCACAGGCCCAGGGGCCATGGCTCATGGGCCCAGCCGCTCTGCGGCATGTGGGACCCTCCCGGACCAGGGCACGAACCCATGGCCCCTGCATCGGCAGGCAGACTCTCAACCACTGTGCCACCAAACCCATGGCCCCTGCATCGGCAGGCAGACTCTCAACCACTATGCCACCAGGGAAGCCCTGCATTGTAGTTTTGATCTGCATTTCTCTAATAGTTAGCGATGTTGAGCATCTTTTCATGTGCCTATTGGCCATCTGTATGTCTTCTTTGGAGAAATGTCTGTTTAGATAGTCTGCCCATTTTTTGATTGGGTTGTTTGGTTTTTTAATATTGAACTGTATGAGCTGTTCGTATATTTTGGAAATTAATCCCTTGTTGGTTGCATCATTTTCAAATGTTTTCTCCCATTCTATAGGTAGTCTTTTTGTTTTGTTTATAGTTTCCTTTGCTATGCAAAAGCTTTTAAGTTTCATTAGGTCCCATTTGTTTATTTTTGTTTTTATTTCCATTACTCTAGGAGACAGATCCAAAAAGATAGTGTCACGATTTATGTTGAAGAGTGTCCTGCCTATGTTTTCCTCTAGAAGTTTTATAGTATCCAGTCTTACATTTAGGTCTTTAATCCATTTTGAATTTATTTTTGTGTATGGTGTTAGAGAATGTTCCAATTTCATTCTTTTATTGGGTTGGCTAAGAAGTTCGTTTGGGTTTTTCTGTAAGACTAATTAGGTAATTAATTAGGTAATAATTCCATAAGATTATGGAAGAACCCGAACATACATTTTGGCCAACCCAATACATGTAGCTGACCAGTTTTCCCAGCACCACTTATTGAAGAGACTGTCTTTTCTCCATTTTATATTCTTGCCTCCTTTGTCATAGATTGATGATAGGTGCATGGGTTTATTTCTGGGCTTTCTATCCTGTTCCATTGATCTATGTTTCTGTTTTTGTGCCAGTATCATACTGTTTTGATTACTGTAGCTTTGTAGTTTAGTCTGAAGTCAGGGAGCCTGATTCCTCCAGCTCGGTTTTTTTTTTTTTTTTCCTCAAGATTGCTTTGACTGTTTGGGGTCTTTTGTGTTTCCATACAACTTTAAAAATTTTTTGTTCTAGTTCTGTGAAAAATGCCATTGCTAATATGATAGGGATTGCACTGAATCTGTAGATTGCCTTGGGTAGTATAGTCATTTTCACAGTGTTGATTCTTCCAATCAAGAACATGGTGTATCTTTCCATCTGTTTGGGTCATCTTCAATTTCTTTCATCAGTGTCTTATAGTTTTCAGAGTACAGGTCTTTTGCCTCCTTAGGTAGGTTTATTCCTAGGTATTTTATTCTTCGTGACGAAATGGTAAGTGGGATTGTTTCCTTAGTTTCTCTTTCTGATCTTTCATTGTTAATGCATAGAAATGCAACAGATTTCTGTGTATTAATTTCGTATCTTGCAACTTTACCAAATACATTGATGAGCTCTAGTAGTTTTCTGGTAGCATCTTTAGGATTTTCTAGATATTATAGTATCATGTCATCTGCACACAGTGACAGTCTTACTCCTTTTCTTCCCAATTTGGATCCCCTTTATTTCTTTTTCTTCTCTGATAGCTGTGGCTAGGACTTGTGAAACTATGTTGAATAAAAGTGGTGAGAGTGGACATCCTTGTCTTGTTCCTGATCTTACAGGAAATTCAGTTTTTCACCATTGAGAATGATGTTTGCTGTGTGTCTGTCATAAATGGCCTTTATTATGTTGAGGGTTGGTTCCCTCTATGCCCAGTTTCTGGAGAGTTTTTTAATCATAAATGGATGTTGAATTTTATCAAAAGCTTTTTCTGCATCTGTTGAGATGATCATCTGGTTTTTTTTTCTTCAATTTGTTAATGTGGTATATCACACTGATTGATTTGTGGGTATTGAAAAATCCTTGTAACCCTGGGATAAATCCCACTTGATCATGGTGTATGATCCTTTTAATGTGTTGTTGAATTCAGTTTGTGGATTCTGTTGAGGATTTTTACGTCTATGCTCATCAGTGATATTGGCCTATGATTTTCTTTTTTTTGTGGAATCTTTGTCTAATTTTGGTATTAGGGTGATGGTTGCCTCACAGAATGGGTTTGGAAGTGCTCCTTCCTCTGCAATTCTTTGAAATAGTTTCAGAAGGATAGGTTTAAGTTACCTCTTCTTCAAATGTTTGGTAGAATTCGCCTGTGTAGCCATCTGGTCCTGGACTTTGTTGGGAGTTCTTTAATCACAGATTCAATTTCAGTACTTGTAATTGGTCTGTTCATATTTTCTATTTCTTCCTGGTTCAGTCTTGGGAGAGTGTACCTTTCTAAGAATTTGTCCATTTCTTCCAGGTTGTCCATTTTATTGGCATAGAGTTGCTTGTAGTAGTCTCTTAGGATGCCTTTGTATTTCTGCGGTGTCCGTTGTAACTTCTCCATTTTCATTTCTAATTTTATTGATTTGGGTCCTATCCTTTTTCTTGATGAGTCTGGCTAAAGGTTTATCAATTTTGTTTATCTTTTCAAAGAAACAGCTTTTAGTTTTACTGATCTTTGCTATTGTTTCCTTCATTTTTTTCATTTATTTCTGATCTGATCTTTATGATTTCTTTCCTTCTACTAACTTCGGTTTTTGTTTGTTCTTCTTTCTCTAGTTCCTTTAGGTGTAAGGTTACATTGTTTGAGATTTTTCTTGTTTCTTGAGGTAGGCTTGTATAGCTAAAATCTTCCCTCTTAGAACTGTTTTTGTTGCATCCCATAGGTTTTGGATCGTCGTGTTTTCATTGTCGTTTGTCTCTAGGTATTTTCTGATTTCCCCTTTGATTTCTTCAGTGATCGCTTGGTTATTTAGTAACGTATTCTCTAGCCTCCATGTGTTTGTGTTTTTTACGTTTTTTTCCCTGTAATTCATTTCTAATCTTATAGTGTTGCAGTCAGAAAAGATGCTTGATATGATTTCAATTTTCTTAAATTTACTGTGGCTTGATTTGTGACCCAAGATGTGATCTATCCTGGAGAATGTTCCGCGTGCACTTGAGAAGAAAGTGTAATCTGCTGTTTTTGGATGGAATGTCCTATAAATATCAATGAAATCTATCTGGTCTATTGTGTCATTTA
>NC_041218.1:87995401-88008060 GCF_002837175.3 Physeter macrocephalus
CTTGGATTGATCCCTTGATCACTATGTAGTGTCCTTCCTTGTCTCTTGTAAGTCTTTATTTTAAAGTCTAGTTTGTCTGATACGAGTATTGCTACTCCAGCTTTCTTTTGCTTTCCATTGGCATGGAATATCTTTTTCCATTCCCTCACTTTCAGTCTGTCTGTGTCCCTAGGTCTGAAGTGGGTCTCTTGTAGACAGCATATATACATGTCTTGTTTTTGTATCCATTCAGCCAGTCTATGTCTTTTGGTTGGAGCATTTAATCCATTCACGTTTAAGGTAATTATCAATATGTATGTTCTAATTGCCATTTTATTAATTGGATTTGTTTTTGTAGGTCTTTTTTCTTCCTTTTTTGTTCTCTTGTGATTTGATGACTATCTTTAGTGTTGTCTTTGGATTCCTTTTGTGTGTGTGTGTGTGTGTGTGTATCTATTACAGACTTTTCGTTTGTGGTTACTGTAAGGTTCTGATAGAGCAGTCTGTATGTATACATGATTGTTTAAGTTGCTGATCTCTTAATTTCAAGTGCATTTCAAGTATGCTGCATTTGTGCTCTCCTCGTCTCACGATTACTGATTGTGATATCATATTTGTGTGTGGATGATTTCCTGCCTTTATCAGTGAGCTTTCCCATTTCATACTTTGTTTCTAGTTGTGGCCTTGTCTTTTCCACTTAGAGAAGTTTCTTTAGCATCTGTTGTAGGGCAGGTTTGGTGGTGCTGAATTCTTTTAGTGTCTTCTTGTCTGTAAAGCTTTTAATTTCTCCATCAAATCTGAATGAGATCCTTGCTGGGTAGAGTATTCTTGGTTGTACGTTTTTCCTTTCATCATTTTAAATACATTGTGCCACTCCCTTCTGGCCTGCAGAGTTTCTGCTGAAGAATCAGCTGATAATCTTATGGGGGTTCCCTTGTATGTAATTTTTTGCTTTTCCCTTGTTGCTTTTAATATTTTCTCTTTGCTCTGTGTCTCAGCGTGTTCCTTCTTGGGTTAGTCCTGTATGGGACTCTGTGCTTCCTGGACTTGGGTGACTGTTGTCTGTCTGCTGGGTGGGGCCGTGTTCCCACCCTGTTGGTTGTTTGGCCTGAGGTGTCCCAGTGCTGGAGCCTACAGGCTGTTTGGGGGACCAGGTCTTGGTGCCAAGGGCCCAAAATCTCTGCCTCCAGCCAGAGTTCCCGTAGGTCCCTGCTAGGTCCATCACCAGCTTTTATGACCTCAGAAAGAGCCACAGCTGCCCCCCACCTTTTCAGGAGGCTCTCCAAGACCAGCAGGTAGGTCTGGCCCAAGCACCTATGGAGTTACTCCTTTTGTCCTGGGTCCCGCTGCATACAAGACCTTGTGTGTGCACTCCAAGAGTGCAGTCTCCGTTTCCCCCAGGACTGTGGGGCTCCTGCACTCAAGCCCTGCTGGCCAAAGACAAATACTGTGGGGGCTCCACCTCCCCATGCCAGACCTCTAGGCTGGGGAGCCTGGCATGGGGCTCAGAGCTCTCTCTCTCTGGTGGGAGAACTTTTGTGATATAATCATTCTCCAGTTTGTGGGTCACCCACCTGGGTCATATGGGATTTGATTATATCACGAGTGCACCCCTCCTACCATCTCTTGGTTTCTTCTTATGTCTTTGGATGCAGAATATTGTTTTTTTTGGTAGATTCCAGTCTTTTTTATCAATGGTTGTTTAGCAGTTAGTTGTGATTTTGGCATGCTTGTGACGGGAGGTGAGCTCAAGATCCTTTCACTCTGCCATCTTGTCTCCAACCAACCTCAGGTTCTTGCAGAATAAAATAATTTGTGTTTTAACCATAAAGTTTGAACATCTAATAGGCAGCTTTATATTACCTGTTTGAATCTTGGAACACAAATTTGACAATATAACCTCAAAGGAAAGTTGGAGAGATATATATATGGGAAAGAGCTCCTAAAGGGTGTCCACCCAGGAAGTCAAAGTTTCTGCAAAACTTTCTAACACCTGCAGGCAAAACCTCACAAAAGGCTTCCAATCCTTCCCCACCAGCCTGTTCTGGCTGACCACCTCTGTCCCTGAATGGAATAATGAACCTTTTTATAGATGAATTTATCCAAATTCTGTATCTGGTGGTAGCTAAGAATTGTGTCTTGAGTGACACCTAATGGTTGAGAAAGTTACTCCCCCAACCATTTTCCGAATTACCTGGGTGCCTGTTAAAAATGCAGAGAGGGCTTCCCTGGTGGTGCAGTGGTTGAGAGTCCGCATGCCGACACAGGGGACACGGGTTTGTGCCCCGGTCCGGGAAGTCCCAAATGCCACGGAGCGGCTGGGCCCGTGAGCCATGGCTGCTGAGCCTGCGCGTCCAGAGCCTGTGCTCTGCAACGGGAGAGGCCACAGCAGTGAGAGGCCTGCATAACGAAAAAAAAAAATGCAGAGAAATTCCTTGGCCCTATCCTACTGGAATCTCTGGGTCGGACTGCTGAGGAATCTGTATTTTTCAAAACTGGCCCAGGTGATTCACATGTATCCTTGAGTTTGAGAACCACTGATTCAAGTGCTCCCAAGTCAGATATCCACAGAGGGCTGGCAGACCTGATGACACTGCAGGAAGTTAGAAGGGGCAAAGGGATGGGTTAGGCCTGAGCTTTGTAACCACCTTCCTGAACACTCAAAGAGGGAAGGGGTGGCATAAAGAGGATGGGGAACACAGAATCCCCAGGGATAAGGTCAGCTGCCCTCCTGGCAGTGAGGCGGGGGGTGGCAGTGGCCTGGGACCTTGAGAGGAGTGGCCCCTGGCCGCTTTCTCTCATTCCCAATGTGGAGGGAGGTTGCGGGAGTGTGAAAAGCATGTGCTGCACGGCTCTAACGCCTGTGCTTCCTGCCCTACAGACGATTCCAGCTCCTGGAGTTCTCCCGCTGCTGCCTCCCCAGGTCTGCCGGAAGTAGGCGTCTCCCTCGAGGACATCCTCTCTCCATTATCTCCATCACATCCAGCCCCACCATCCGACCCTAACAACCAGATAAGCCCAGACCCAACTTGGGATATCAAAAGGGAACACGACGTTAGGAAACCAAAGGAGCTTTCAGCCGGCAGCCAGAAGAAGCAGCGCCTTGGGGAGCAGAGTGAGCTTTCGGCAAGCCCGCAGAGGGCCGTGCAGCCGAGGCTCACGGAGGTGCCTGGTGGCCAGGGGCAGCCTGAGGCCAGCAGGCCCTCCTCAGAGGCCCGGGCACCCGGGCCCACAGCAGTGGATGCAGCACGGGCCAGCAGCAAGGAGGGGCTGCATGCGGCATCGGGCCCCGAGCTCGGCCGGCGTGAAGGCCCCGGAGTGGCACCTGCATTTGTGGGGCCAGGCCACGGCGGGGGTGTGCGGGAGGCCGAGGGCAGGGCAGGCACACGTGCGGGGCCCAGGCAGGGCACGCGGCCCCCGGGGGGAACCCCTGTGCGCAAGGCCGCTGTCGCGCCAGGGCCCTGGAAGGTGCCAGGCTCTGACAAGCTGCCGGGCATCCTCAAACCCAGCGCCTCGGCTGCAGGCAGATGAGCCCCCTGCCCCGCCTCAATACCTGCAGGCCGTTCTTCTTAGGTTCCGTCTCACAGTGTTTTAATTTATTTTCACTGTCACATGCATAAATCCACGAGGCACCAAGGCTTGGGAGCACCGACGTGAAGTCCCACATGTCCAACAAGCATGGTCCATATGGCATCCACGGCAGACCTAAACTGATCCTAAAGCGCCCAGTTCCACTGCGGGGGCTTTGGCAGCTACGGAAGAACCAAAATAACATGAAGAACATCACAGAGAGTGCAGTGTAGCTTTAGTAAAACAAGAAAGAAAAGAAATTCCCCCACTGCATGAAGGATTTGGATGTCATCCAAACTTTATATCAAGAAACATATCAAGAAACTGGACAAGTTAAGAGCAATCACAAACTGGAATATCGCCTTAAAAATCAAACTGCACGGAGCAAGCTGAAACTGAGACAAGATTATATCTTTTAATCTGAAGAGTTGTAAATAAATTGTTCTGGACACATCTAGACAGGGGTTAAAAGGTTTCTTTGAAACATTCAGAACTGTTCGCCCATGACACGTTTCCATGGCTCACTTGTGGCACCATCACCAGTTTTAGCAGCAATGTCCCCTGCATACTGCAGGATGAATTAGAAATCTAGTGAATTCATTGGTGTGATGCCATTTTTACTGCCATTTCTGTAATCACGTTTCTGTGCATTTTCAGTGGTAGAAAAAAAAAGTTTTAAGAATTGTATCCTAGGGAACAGTCTGCCATAAGTCAAAATTGTGCAGTTTAGCTCATAGATCTTAATTGGTTTTCATCTAAAATAGGAATTTTATAACTAAAGGACCACAATTTGTTAAACTGAGATTGGCAACGCTGCAGTTCCTTTATGAGAAGGCCTTCCTGTTGTCTCAGAGTTAGCAGCTTCTTTGACAGCAACGTTACATTTCACTCATTTTGCTGTCTTTTTAAAAATCCTCTTTCCATTATTTCATTTTCACTTTGATAGAGCAAAGTATTTCTCCTCTATTTCTCAGATTACAGTGAATCTCTCTCTAATATTAAAAACTCATTAGTATGACAGACACATTTATTTTCATTAAAGAACATGGATCTTTTTAGCATGTCTTTCTATCTTTCTTATTATTTCTCCTTTTATTTCCATTTGGTTTGCTTTTTTGTCTAGATCTTTCTGTTTATCTTCCTCGTCCATGGTTGATACCCTAGTAAAATTCTAAGGATTGCCTTTCTTCTCTGCTGCTTTGATCTTTCTTTGTAAAATTTTACCTTCAGTTAATTCTCTCTTATTTGTAGCTGCACATATTAAAAGGCAAATGTTTCAGAGGGCAGTTTCTCTTTAATATGACCTGAATGAATGAGGCGTCATCCTTCCCATATTCTGCCCTTTACGGGAGTTCAAATGCAAATAAGCCTTACCTCCCTGCACCTGAAGTCAAGTAAGTAAGTAAAACAGGGAGATCAGGTCCCATCACAGGCAGTCACATGTAACAGCTTCCTTGGGTTGACTCTTTCCCTCTCTTTGTAATTGTAGTATCCTGAGCACCAGCTGTTTAATTTCCATCAAGCATAGGTGTAGTTTAGTTGTTTGTTTGACAAGAGGAGAATATGGTTGAAAGCCTCAAGTGAAGAGTCTTGCAGCCTGAAAAAGCAATTTCCAAAAATGAAACCTAGTCATCGTAAACTAAAGCACAAACACACGTAGCAGTTTACAGTACTTTTGGTTTAATCTCAATTACTCTCTCTCTCCCCTGGACTACAAATCCAGTATAGTTTGCCATTAATTTATTGAATCTGGTTTTGGACAATGCTTCTGTAGTGTAGCTGCACGTCCCGGTACTGTATCCTCTGACCTTTATTTTCCATGTGTTACAAAAGGATATTAAAAAATGAGATTACGCTTGCATAAACTCTAATTTGCACAGTTCACAGCTACTACTTGTGCAGTAATTGCTTTATGCAGCTGTAATCCATAACCTGTGAAGACAGCACATCATCTAAACCCCATTCCAAATAATATTTCTGTGTAGTGTTAGCTGTGAATTTACCCTGTACAGCTGTATCTCTATAAATATAATTACATGTATTAATAGTCACAAAGACTGTAAGTGAGCAACTATTTTTATGAAATGCACCACTATGGATAAATTAACTTTTACAGAAATCTTGTTTACTGTATGATATTCTAAAACACTGTCAAATAAAATATATATCCAAAAATATTTTCTTTTTCCAACTATATAGGCTGTGTGTTGTCGACTGAAAAAAAAAAAAAAAAAAGCCCAATGTGAGAGTTGTGAGTTAAGTTTTATTTGGGGCAAAATGAGGACTATAGCCCAGGAGACAGCATTTGAGACAGCTCTGAGAAACTGCTCCCAAAAGGTAGGTAGGGGGAAAGGTCAGTATTATATAAGATTTTAGCAAAGGGGGGGTATGTGCAGTCAGGCACACATTTTCACAGAGGCTTGCTGTTTGTTAGTCATGAGGAGCACGTGTCACCATTAATGATTTTAGTGCTTTTCTAGATATGAGGAGATGCAAGATTTGGACTCATAAAATATTTTCCTGAAAATATCTAACTAAACTATCCGAAGACCTGTTCTGCCAGAGCACAGAGTGCCCGTTCCTGATCTCCACACTGGCCTCCTTTCAGGGGGTGTTGAAGGTCAGTGACTACACTGGCTAGTGACCTAATCCTTGTAGAGACAGATGGCAAGTGCTAGTTTTTAGTTGGCAGGGAGGGCCCGCTCATGGTCATAAATTCAACCATGGTTTGGGAGGCATTTCATGACCATTTCATCCCATGGTGCTAGGAATGCTCATTCCTAAGTCAGGCGAGGATGTCACTGATAGGCCACTCAGTGTGCTATTACTGGACTAGGCCTTATTAACAGTAGTCAAAAGTCTCTGGACCACCTGTATTACTAGTCTGTTATAGTCCAGGAAAAAAAAATTCTCTCTTGTTGCTTCTTCCCATATCTAGAGTTACACTATTAAAATCATTGATCTCATATAGAACTAAATATGTGGTCAACTGCTTCAAGTCACCTAGTCATCATTTTATCAGAGGTTCAGTCACACATTTGATAATGCAGGAAACAACAATTTTGTAAAACAGGCAATATACAAATAACATAGCTAGCAGTATTAGTAAGGTCATAAGTAAGAATTTAAGTTGAGAGCTTCCATTAGTCATATCCCCAGGTTGTCTGACTTAGTTTGTTCTGTACCAATCCTTGCCTTTAAGGGAAATCATCTACTGGCATTGTCCATAAGGCACCCAGCCCAATTTGCTCGTGTTATTAGTCTGGTTATCCTTAGTATGGTTTAATTGTACCCAACATAGGGAGCCTTTAAACTTAAATGACCGTAGCCTAATGTTAACCACATAAATCCATCCCATAATTTTGGGAGGTTATATTCTTTGGCTGAAATTTTGCCTGTTGCTCTGATTGAACTTGAGTAACTTTAAAAGAAAATTCATACTTATGGCCAGGGTCAGAGCAGGTATTATTAATTGCCCAGGTGAGGGGATCCCACCTAGTAATATCAATAGTGTCCTGAACAGAACTATAATTTCTTTCTTTTAGAATAAATTTCCTAAAAGCCAACCAATCAGAGCCTTGGACAGGAGAAATCCACCAAGGTAACCCAGAAGTATGAGACACAGGTCACAAACCCAACGATTGGATTGAATTTTAAAACAAGCATAGGATCATGCCCATGATAGAAAAACATTGGATTCTTATACAAAGGTCCAAGAAGCCAAGAAAACACAATAAATGATCTTACGGGTCAGGTGCAGCATCTTAGGTCAGCTGTCTACTTCCAATGTTGTCGTCTTCTCATCCTGGTATGAGTGTAGTTTCTCCTCTGTTTGAGCGTTGTTTTAAGGTGATTTTGACACCAGCAGCCCTCGCTATAGACCAGTCCGGTGCAGGGGCCCTTTCTATGTGAAAATATTAACCCAAGAGTCAATTCCCTTCAATTTTGCTGTGCATGAGCTAGTGCAGAGTACCTGATAAGGGTCTTTCCATCTAGGTTGGAGATGGTCCTTTAAAAGATGTCTTTTTCCAGTACACATAATGACCTGGTTACAGGTCTTGGGACATCTGATCTTCATCCAAAGATAGATGAGATAAGCTTCAGAAACAGACTTAAGAGTGTCCCATTAATGACTCAGTTAAATTTAATATAACAGCAAGGAACTATCTGAGAAGTCAGTCTTAGGCAGTAAATACAGACCTCAACAAAACTAGAATTTAATATTCACTGAAACATAACTTTTTCTAAAATTACACTTATTTCTACCAAATATAGCCAAATTAAGACCAATTTGTAAAGTCTAGTCTCAATAAACTTGGCCTGATGATTTATACAAATGTAATTGATCATATAGGCTTTTCTTTTTTTAAAAAAATGGCTTTGCTAGAACTTTTATAAGGAGTCTCAGATTGAACTTTTAAAAGGCCTCTCAGGGCTAGGAAAGTCACGCCAACGGCTTGTCACAGACATTGTCTTACAGATTTAGGTGAATTCCTCCTTTTTCACGGTCCCCCAAATACCTTGATATTCCTGCACCTGTTAAGAGGTGTCCTTCCTAATTTATCTGATAAAGCTACTGGGAACCTACCTGTTTCCAGTCTCTGGAGGGATCAGATAGAGAGGCAAGATAAATGTTTCAATTCTGCTTACAAAGGTATAATTTACCAAATTGCTGTAAGTCATAATTAGCTTGAGGAGAAGGGTTTCCTTATATCTGGAAAACACAGATTAAAACCACTTATTTCTCAGAAAGAAACCATAAAAATTATAGCCATAGTCACCAGTTCATTCAGTCCTACTGTTAACAGTTTTATGAAGCCATCAGGTTTCCCATTAGAATTCTTTAATTTCTTACCCAGTTCAGTGTTATGGTCTGAAAGTCAGAAACCTGTATTTGTCAAAAAGTCCTTTCTGGAAATCTTCTTGAAGAGGAAGCTTTTTTGTAAAAGCATCAGAGTGAAACCATAACTGTCTCTAATGACAAAAGATTTAAGGCACCTCTAAAATCTGATTACAATGCAATTGACAAAGAAACTTGGTTACTGCGGTGACATACAACACTTTAATAACTAGAATTATGACTGATAATTTTACCAGGAGATACCGGATTTTCAAGAATTCCATATAATTTCTAGAACACCTATTTTAATAACATTTCCCCATTAATATAACCTAAGAAGACTTATTACTCATTTGACAATACTTCCCATGTAATTTAACATACCAAATGAACCTAATTAGTTTGATATCTCTCTTTGGGGTGTTTCAGGGACTCTTTGAAGCATCCCAAAGTTAGCTAGAGGTTAAAGGAACTTCATTAGGATTTGATTTGGGAAGTTTTGTAAAAAAAAAAAAAAAAAAATCAAAAAGCTTTAAAACACTTGGTCAGAGAGGATCATAGGTCACTGTGGAACAATATTCACTTAACCAAAGTGGCAGTAAAAGATTTCAAAGGCAAATACAGATCAGATCACTTAAAAGGTAAAGAAACTTAAAATCTGTTATCAAACGCAGCTCAACATTTTAAGAAAACTTTTCTCCTAACAGAGTTCAAGTTTTGCACCAGCTTACTTTTAAAATTCATTTACTCCACTAAATTTATTCTAAACTTAGCCAATCCTGACCATGCATAAAACTCTTTTGTCAGCAGTGCTAATTTGAAGGAAATAATTTTTGGAAGTTGACTTGAGTTTTAAAGACTGCAGTTCTCACAGATTTTTCAAAGGATAAGTTTAATGCCCCAAACAGGACTTCTTTGAAACTTGACTTTAAATACAGTGAAATTGCCAGGGCAAAATCTGTTGACTTTTTTCACCCAAGTAAACTGAGAGTTTTCTTGTATACAATGTAGCTGGTATTTGCCTGTCAGCTGACTACATTATTTATGAATTGGCAGTATGTTTCTGTTGCTTGCTACACTGATTGATACTGAGCCTTTTTTTCAAAAAGGATTTAAGGTATCAATTACCAGTAAATTCCATCACATTTTTTCCTTTTAATTCTGAAATTTTTTCATGCAAAATCCCAAGTTTATGCAGAAGCCAACATTTAGTGAAAAGCAGTGTAAAGGTCCAAAATGAATGGCCAAGAAAACCGTTTGCAACATATTACAATACCTATACTAGGGAGAAGAGAGAGTTCTATGAAGTAATAGTAATAGGATGATGACAACCCTGCCATCAAGGAGATTACAACCCAAAGAAACAGTTCTCGACCCTAGTCCTGTCAAGACTTCCCACTGATGTCAACAGGAGACCTAAAATTCCCAAGCCATTTTTTACTCCAATATGATTTTTAAAAAATTAAATCTCCTATGTATCACTCTTAGAAAAGGGAAGAAGCTGATACAAAGTGTGAAATCAAGCACAAAAGTTGAGATATTTACAATAAATATATGTCATTCTTTATGAAGTAATCTGAGAATGGCCAAGTGCAAGCTGAAAAAGCAAAAGACACATAAAACAATGTAGTTAACAAAATGAGGTGTAAATATTAATTTTGCACATCTGATTACTATTCTAAAAGAAAATAAAAGTCATTAGGGCATCAAAAAGACCACAAGTCAGAGACCAAAGAGATTAGGGCAGGGGTAGAGCAGCACTAAGGCCAGGCAAGTGAGGAACCTGGCCTGGAAGGACAAGGGTCTCACCATGAATCACATGTTTCCAAGGTCAGGCCGGAAAATAAAAAGTGAAGAGAGCCAGGTGGGGACTGGGCGGAGCAACAAGCACATTCCTCCTCTAAAGCTGTCATTTTGTCAAGTCCAAGTCCACTATGGAACTTTCAGTTTCCCAAGTGAGGAAAAAAAAAAACAAGAAAAAAAAAAGAAATCAGCTTTTTGTATGAAATTTTATGGGTTTTTTTTGAAGTCTGACCAGTTTAATTCACATTTTTAAGAAACACTTAACAGGAAGACAAGACACTACCACAACAAGCCATCCGCAGACAGAGTCTGGGCCACAGCCCACCAATTTGCAGCCTCTGTCTTGGAACAACAGCCAGGCTTTCAGCAGAGAATCCCTCGCTTTCATCAGGATCTGATTCACCTTCCAAGCAGTGGATCATACACATCCCAGAAACTGTGAAGTGTGTGGCTCCTGAGGTCTGTATGTGCCTAGAAGAGGTTTGAACGTGTACTCCAAGCGTCAGGCACTCGACCAGAAACCTGACTGATGTTCCTGCAGTAGAGGTGGGTTTGCTGTGAAGCTGAAGAAACTGAAGCTTGCATAAGCCCTAAAGCTTACTTGAAATTTTACATTTTCTTTCATATTGAGTCTCCCCGCAAGCTTGGGGATCCCCAAAGATGAATCTGCCCCTGCCCTACTATTTTTTAGGCCAAACTCACAGCGAAATCGAGTGACCTAATTGCTGAAGAATTTAGATTTAATAGAGATTTCTTTTTCAGCTAACCATAGTGCCCGACACGATGCCTATAAAATCACCAGAGTGCTTTCCAAGTCTTAAAATAATAAGAGCACTATGTCTAATGACAGTGCGTGATTCTGCATCATGTCTAGTTTATTTAGGGCACCAATTAAATGTGTAGAGATGATTATGATTATTGGTGGTAATAGCAGCTGTAGTTTGTAAACATTTGGGTATAAACAATGGAGCAACAACCTAGAATTACACTGACCTCTTCCTGGGCATTCGGCGGCATATCACCCAGGCAGCCCAGTGATCAGGCACTCCAGAAAAGTTGAAGTCTGTCCCACCACCCTGGGGAGGGTAACTGGCAACCACAGATGAGAGCCGTATCTGTTTTAAAAGGCTCTGAGAGTTTTACGTGATCTTTTCTTCCGATGAAACTGCCTCTCGGAGAGTGATTTCACCTGGAAGAACCTGGGAATCTTGTGAAGCAATACAGTGACCTTTCGTCATTGAGTGGAGGGTAAATTTTCTAAAACCCTAACAAGGTGTATCCGTGTGAAAGGAAATGCAACCTCCGCTATGATTTCTTCCTAGGTCAACTGCCTTCACACTGAGGAACACACATTCCTGGGGTACAGAGGCTTTCTAGGAGACACACAGGCACGGACGGCTTAAATGGAATCTATTTCCAGAACTTCAACTTCCACTTTTATGCGTTTCAAACCTGTGGACTGCCAATTGCCCATTCCCAGTTGACCTACACAAGGACCCCTCGCATTATGGAAGAAAGGCGGACCTATCACCTCACCTAAATTTTACTCTGGTTCATCAACGTGAAGTGTAAAACCTCTTGGGCATTAAACAAAGTGACAACTGGAGAATGCAGCCCTCCTGAGGGACAGTCAGGAGAGCAAACTAGAGGGCATCAGTAAGAATTGATGTAGGCAATGCCTTCCTTCAATCCAAGAGCCCTGGTAGGGTTCCTATCTATCTGAGAATTAGCACCCACGTTTACCTGAATTTTAAAATAAAGTCAGACTTTTTCTGATTGAATGTGTGGTTTGGCTGTTTGTCTGGCTTGACCACAAGGACTGGCTTTGCCAGTTAGATTATCTGGCAGTTATTTTCCATTAAGTTGAATGAGTTAAATCTACAACTATAAGGTTTAAATAAAATATACTTAAAGCATATGTAAAAGAGAAAATACATCCTTTGCAATATTTAAATTTGTGATAAAAATGTGGATGTCAACTTAAAAATGAAATCAGACCTAGAGTTTTATAAAATTATTTGAGGGGCTACGTGAACCAAAAGGAGCACTCACTTAGGCAAACCTGCTTAACTCAGTTTAATAAAAGTTTTTAAATAGTGTTGAGTACCTACTATATATAAAACATTACAGGTGAAGAGAACACAGCCCCTATTCTCAAGTTAGATCAAGACAGAAAGCAGCAAGTATGACATGGTGATGCTGGACTCTGTAGGATGCAGAAATGGTTGGAGGCAGTTAGAAGTCATCCTGGATAAGGGGCATTTCAGTTGAGTTTTGAAGAATGGGTAGAATTTCAAAAGGTAGAGGAGGTGTAAGGGATAGAACAGCATGAGGGAAGTCAGAGTTAAGAAACTTGGAAGTAGGTTAGAGAAACAGTGAATTGTTTATTTTGACTGACACTGTGATGGCGGGGGGTGGGGGAGGGGGAGAGAGAGAGAGGGAGAGAGAGAGAGAGGGAGGGGAGGGG